>NW_012267221.1:18503794-18566600 GCF_000151885.1 Dipodomys ordii
TACCACTTGAGCCACAGCGCCACTTCCAGCTTTTTTCTTTTTTCTTATGTGGTGCTGAGGAATTGAACCCAGGGCTTCAGGCATGCAAGGCAAGCTCTCTACCACTGAGCCACCTTCCCAGCCCCATCCCATACCTTTTTTTTAACAGAAATAATTTTTCAGGAACTAGAATATATATGAAAGTGCACCAAAAATGAAAATATGAACTATTCGTAATCCCAACAGACAACTATAATCATATCATTACTTTTCCTCTTCTATTCTTTTGCTCTTTTTAAGAAAAAAAACTTGCTGGGAAGGTGGCTCCGTGGTAGAGTGCTTGCCTTGCATGAGGCCCTGGGTTTGATTCCTCAGCACCACATAAGCAAAAAAAATAAAAGAAAAAATCTGGAAGTGGCGTTATGGCTCAAGTGGTAGAGTGCTAGCCTTGAGCTAAAGAGCTGAGGGACAGTGCCCAGGCCCAGAGTTCAGGCCCCACGACTGGACCCCAAAAAATAAATTCAAGCTGGGCACTGGTGGCTCATGCCTATAATCCTAGCTACTCAGGAGTCTGAGATCTGAGCATCTCAGTTCAAAGTCAGCATGGGCAAGAAAAGTCTGTGAGACTCTTATCTCCAATTAACCACCAGAAAACTGGAAGTGGTGCTGTGGCTTAAGTGGTAGAGCACTCGCCGTGAGCTGAAGAGCTCAGGGACAGGACCCAGGCCCAGAGTTCAAGCCCCATGACCAATAAAGAAAGACACAGACAGAAAGAAAGAACATTCATATGAAAAGTAGAATAAAATATACATACATGCATATAGCCTATGTTTTTTCCTACCATAATTATTTTCTATCAGTTGTTCTTCAGAAATAGCACTCTCATGACTATGTAATATTCCAACTTAAGTTGTTCAACTTTCTTCAAAGTCTTGTAGAAATAATGCTGTGCTAGCTATTTTTCTCTCAATATACTCAATTTTTTTCATTGATTCTTTTGTCTTAAGACTGAAAGTACTAGGATAAAAGTTTTAAATATTTGATGATTAATGAGTTCTTATATTGACTCTATTCCTAGAAGCATTTGGCACACTAAATGTGAATCAGAAGAAAACTTTTAAAGAAACACCACTGAACAGTGTAACTGATCTCTCATAAGACAAATAAAGAGATGATTTCAATTCTAGATGAAAATATCTAATAGTCTCCAGTTGGAAAAGTTTCCTCTACCCATAGTTATAGTTGCCCCTTAGTATACACAGGAGGGCTGGGGACAGTGGTTCAAGGTCCCCCAAATTCTGTGTGTCCTTCAATAAAGTTGTGGTATTAGTTTATAAATTCCACACATCCTCTCATATGTTTTCATCATCTTTAGATGACTTGTAATACCAAATATAGTATAAATAATACATAAACAGTTACTCCACAGTATTTTAAGGGAATAATTAAAAGATTAGGACAGACGTTTTTCCTGAAATTTTCCTTTTTTGGTTGTTGTATCCATAATTTCAGAACTGTACTTCTAAACACAAATATATTCATTCAAAATTTGGCCCCATTTTTCATGCATGGGGTACAATATAAAGTATATAGTAATGCTCTGTATGAATGTATTTTTAATTTGATTAATTGGTAATCTTATATGATCCGTTCCTTTACAGCTTCATAGTTTTCCTTTGTAAGAACTGAAGAATCCAGGGCGTTTAAAGTGACTTGCCTTCTATTAGCTACCCATTCATGACAATAACAAGATAAGTCTGCGCATTCTACCTAGAAAAAGAATGATTTGTAAATTATTTGTTTTACTAGGTTATTCCTAGATTTTTTTAATTAAGAAAACAGTTCAAAAATGCTATTTTGTTCTTTTTGTTCTGTTGGTATTTTTTGTTTATTTTGGTTTTAGGAGAAGAAAAATGTTAATTAAACTTTGTTACTTGAAGTTACATTTCTCACTAAAACTTTTTTTTCCTTTTTTCTTTTTAAAAATTTTATTGTGAAGGTATTGTACAGAGGGGTTACAGTTACATAAGTAAGGCAATGAGTAGATTTCTTGTCAAATATTGTTACTCCCCTCTTGTTTTTCTCCCCCTTTCCATCCCTCCCCCCCAAAATGGTAATGTTCATTTCCAACCTAGTGTATTGTGAGTATCGCTGTTGCATTGGTTCACCCTTTTTCCTTGTCTCACACAAACAAGGCCACATTAAAGCTACTACCACAACTATATTCATTGCAGCATTATATAACATAGCTAAGCTATGAACCAACCCAGATACTCCTCAGTAGATGAATGGATCAAGAAAATATTGTATATATACACAATGGAATTCTATGCTTCCATAAGAAAGAATCACACTACCCCATTTGTAAGGAAAAGGAAAGAGTTGGAAAAAATCATATTAAGTAAAGTGAGCCAGATACAAACAAACATAGGCTCCATAGTTTCTCTCACTAAATCTTATCTTTTTTAACTTCCCACCATTAGCTTAAGAGGACCAACTTCATTTGCTAAAGAAGACAAAATCAATTATTGCCAAGTAAAACATGCCCAAATGACCTAGATGACTCTTTATTCTACTACTTCAGACTGTGACAATAGTTGTCAGACTTTTCATGACATGTTTTTCTCAAATACCAAATACCCTGTATGATAAATTCTGTGAAATTGAAGTACCTTGTGTATGTAGTTCTTTTGTTATTTTTTCTTTCTTCAGATCTGCAGAATAATGGTAGCATATCAAAGGAAAACTTTATTAGGGGTGGGAAAGGAGGGGATGGGGGGTTGGGAAATGTAGCTGCGGAGGTGGGAGGGAAGGGATGCAAGGGGAAAAACAAAGGAGGAGGCAACAATGCTGGATAAGAAATGTACTCATTACCTTGCTCATGCAACTGTAACCCTTTTGTACAGTATTTTCACAATAAAAAACTTAATTAAAAAATAAAGTAACAGTGATTATAATAATTTTTTATTGTTGTTGTCGTTGTTTGTGCTGGTCCTGGGGCTTGAACTTAAGGCCTGGGTGCTGTCCTTGAACCTTTGTGCTCAAGTCTAGTGCTCTTTCTATTTGAGCCACAACTCCACTTTTGGCTGCTTTGGTACTCAATTAGAGATAAGAGTCTCAGTGACTTTTCTGCCCAGACTGGCAGTCCTCAGGATCTCACCTTCAGCTGTAGTTGGGATTACAGTTTTTCATTTTATTATTATTAGTAGTAGTAGTTGTTGTTTTATTTTGTTTTTCCTTCTAAATATAGAAATCTTTAGGATTCCTAAGAGTCATCCTGTTCTCCAGCTTCACGCTCTTGATTCCTGACACGTCTTACATTTCTGTTTTTTTTTTTTGTTAAAGTTCCTTTTATGGTTGTGTATTCACCCTAATACCTCCCTTTATATCGCAATTACCTTAAACCCTGAAGTTGTGAAGTTCATTTCACCATAGTATCTTGTGCATCTCATTGTTACAATGGGTGAACCTGTATCCTTATTTCAACTCTTTGTTATTTCTCTTCCCCTCCCCAAATTAGAAAAAAATGTATATAAAACATGCAGGGCACCAGAATCAAATACAATGAATACAGGGGTTGTACCATGGGGGAAGAGCATACAAAAGGAATAAAAAATCACATAGTACACTATAAGTACATTAAAAACAACAGCAACAAAGATAAAACCTTTTGGGATTCATTTGTCTTAGCATCATCTTATATGGTCATATATACATAGCTTTTGACCTTTTCTGCTTGTCTGGTAAGTATCTTAATCCTATTTTTATAGGGTACTATTTCTGCCACTCCACTGAAAATGCTTTACTCAGTCTCCAGAGGACTTCTGTCATTGAAACCCATGCCATTGATGACTTTATCTTATCTGACATGTCTACTGCATTTGACACATCAATCACTTGATTCCCTACTGAGTAAGTTCTTAACTTCATTCCCAGGACTGCCCCCCCTCACCACCACCCCGCCCCTGGTTTTCTTCCCATCATTCCTGATGGTCCCTCTTTATTTTTATTATTCACTTTACCTCGTATCTCTAACTCTAAATGCTGTTACATATTAAGGCTTTGATTCCTTCTGTATCTGCTTCCTCTTGCTAGGCTTGATTTCTTTCCTACATGTCTTAACATACTAACTATATACTGACAACCTTCAAGTTAGTATTTCCAGCCTAACCTTAGACTGGCTCAGCATTTTATACATTCAGCTCTTCTTTGTCATTGGACACCTAATAGAATTCTCAAACTTAGTATATTTAAATCTTCTCCTTGTACTCTTAAAGCTGCATCACCACTGACTGCCTCTTTCTTAGTCAGTAGAAAATCCATCTTTCAAATAGCTTGTATCAAAACACATGGAATCATCACTGACTCCTCTCTTTCTTTTTTTTTGTCGGTCGTGGGGCTTGAACTCTGGGCCTGGGTGCTGTCCCTCAGCTCTTCAGCTCAAGGCGAGCACTCTACCACTTGAGCTACAGCGCCACTTCCGGTTTTCTGGTGGTTAATTGGAGATAGGAGTCTCACAGTCTTTCCTGCCCGGGCTGGCTTTGAACCGCGATCCTCAGATCTCAGCCTCCTGAGTAGCTAGGATTACAGGAGTGAGCCACCGGCGCCCGGCTCCTCTCTTTCTTTTTTGCGTTTTTAATATATATTTTTATTGTAAAGAAACTATACAGTTACATGAATAAGGCAATGAGTACATCTGTTTCTTACATGTAAAACCCATCTCTTTGGGATCCTGTTGGTTATACCTGAACATAGATTGTAGAAGCGAACACACTTCTCACTTCTCATTGTTGCAACTCCTCTCAGCAAAACTTACTACCACTCTACTCTATGCTCCCAGCACTTCTAACCTCGATTATCTCAATAGCATATTAAATGACCTCCCTGTCTACACCCACACTTCAACTATATTCTTCATCTAACAACCTGAACAATTCTTCTAAATCATGAAGAATACTAGTACTCTTGTTCTCCCAGATTTCTAGTAAACTCATATGTTTTAGAGCATATTCAAATGTTTACTTTCCCCATGAAGCTTTATTTGAGCTATCTCTTTTACAGTCCTTAAAGAATCATCCCTTCCTTGACCATGAAGGCTCGTGGAATCTGTGTGGTGTTGGATCTGTGCTTTGACCTTTTCTTCAGAAACATGAAGAGCTAGCTCCCTCACTGGGTTCAGTTTCTCTTCACATAGGTCCTCACTCTGTCCATCCCCATAGTAATTAAAATAGTTCTCACATAACTTTTTCTCTCTTACCAGAGTTTATTTTTGTTTGTTAGCCTTAGATTGCCTGTTCTGTCTTTGTTTCTTCTAGAAGAATGTAAACTTCATTAAGGTGTAGGATATTAATGATTCCCCTGCCTTGAGACTGATGCTCACTTTACAAATATAGAATACACATAGTGCTACAATAACTCCTCGAGTGAACTTGTAATCCTTTGTTGTGAATGGGTTGATCCATGTATCCATGTTCTTCCCACTTAATGCTGTTTTAAGCAAAGCTATGAAAAAAAACTATTGAAACATGAGAATCAAGGTTAGAAGCGAGCTGAGTGAGCTAATATACATCCTCTCACCTGTATAGCACTCCAGCAGTCATTCGTCTTCATTGAGTGTTTGTCTTACTTTTATTACTCTTCCAGTCTTCCACAAACTTGATGGAAAACCTTTCCAATATTTAATTATCCTTTCAATTAAACACCTATTCTTAAGACAAATTGGATTTGATTGCCACAGTTTAATCGCCTGCCTTTTGTTGAACTTTTGGGGAAATAGAAAGTTCCCCATTGGAAACACACTGGTACATTAATCTGCAGGTTCAGTACTTAAGTGCATAAATGGCAAGAGTATTAATGCTGGCTGACTGTTGGAGAAGGAGTAATATATGGATAGGAATTTTTTACCCATTTCAAGCATTTGAATGTTTTGATCATGACACTTGCTTTTATCATTTACTTGATTTTGTTGTTGAGCTATAAATGCTGTTTCATTCTCTGCCAAAACGCATATAGCACATATACCAAACACACATACCAATTGATCAACATTAACTGAGATTTAATCTCAAGATTGTAAATGTCCAAGCAATACTTAGTTAATCTCAGTGATGGTTTATAGTTTTAATACTGTTTTTCCACTAGGTTTCTGACAGTGCTCATCATAAATCTGAGGATGGTTTGGGGTGGAGGGCATGGAAAGGGAAAGTAGGGGTTGCTTTGTCATTCAGTCATTTCTTTCATAATTCAGCTACCCTAAGGTAACTGATGTATCAGCTGTCCCTGGTGATATTCCCACAGTGGGTTAGGCTACCTGTGGGTGGGCCATTGTTACAACCAGTCACAGCACAGCTCAAGACAGGAAAGTCTTTTTTCATTTGTCTAAATGTCTCTCTCTAGCTCTCTCCCTCTCCCCTGTTCCTTCTCCTTCATTGTTAACATACATATAAAATTCAAATTTAATGGTTTTATTCTCTTAGTACTTTATCCATTGTTATCAGATTGTTTTCAGAATTATCCATTGTTTTCAGAACTTCAGTGTTGTCAGAATGTCTGTTTTATAGCCATCATTCATTTTTCATAATTTATGTCCTTTCTCTGACTGATTAATATCTGTTCTTTGTGCCTGAGGTTTTGCACTTTAACTATAAGAGGCAGAAATTCTTTTTTATTCATTGTCCTCCAGGTTTGCACCTCTGAGAATATATATCTTTCCTCCTATATCTCTGCAGAACATGTTTCCTCTTCCTGAGCTTTCTTTTCTTCTGGAATACCAGATCGATATAAGTTCCATGTTCATATTCTAGCCTCTACCTCTTAACTTGATTTTCATATTTTGTATCTTTTATGACTTTATTATGCAATAGATAATTCCCTAAAATCTGTCAGTTAGCTTAATTAAAGGCCTTTATAAAATAAGTATGATGCTTGCTGGGAAAGAAGGAAGAAAGGCAAAGACATTGAAACTTGGGGGATTAGAGAGCAATTTGTTCCAGATTTGCCTTGCTTATGTAAAATTCATAAGAAATATATGTATGGGTGAACCATTTGTAATAAAAAAAAAGCCTTTGCAAGCTATGGGCCAACAAAAAAAATCTCATTGCAAATTGAGAAATTACAAATATAATGAGTATTTTAGAGTGAGTCAGGAGATCTCAAGGCAGTGAAATGCTAGAAGGATGATTAGTTTTTCTGTCAAGTATCCAATGAACACAAACTTGCCAAGAAAATAAAATATGCATAGACTTTTATTCTGGTGTAGTTACAGTTACAGTTAAATTAAGTGATCATAGGCTAATTCGTGAATTATTGTTAGTATGACTTTTTCTTACATTTTTAGCAATCTGATGGAGATTGATAACCATAAAGAAGAGGAAATAAGTGTTGATTAAGCATTTATGATCCTCTGCATTAATGAGATAAGGATGCTGAATCTCAGGGAAAATCAAGCTTGGTCAGCTGACAAAATTAATCTAGTGCTTCAACATTTTCCTGGCAGGCAGCTTGTTTTATTGAAGAAAGAGGGCATATAAACCTTTGAATTTGTTTAGTCTAGAAAGAAGGCAAAAACCAAAAACCCAAATTAAAAAAAAGTAAGCAAAAATAAGGACAGTGAGGCTTACCTTGTCATATCCCCTAATTGAACAAGGAACACGGAGCTGATATTAATTACACATCCAAAGTAACTAGGAAAGTTCTCTTTATAAAAATTTTGTTTCTATTATTTCTAGTGGATGGCGTTTACTATACAAAAAACACTAATAAGAGCCATTAAGATTCAAAGCAATGTTTTGTACTTAATTAGCATATGAGGTCAAAAAGTCCAGTTTGAAAGTGTCTTACTCAACAAAATATGTTTGATGTACCATCATTACAATTAGATATTGAAACTCATGCCAGATGTACAGCGTCTTAAATGTTAGGGAAATAAAAGAGATTAAGGAAAGAAAGAAGAGAACCAGAATAGGAAAGAAAGAAAGAAAGAAGTTGGGGAGGGAAGAGAGAAGAAAAGAGTGCAAGGGTAATGATGAATTTCCTATATATCATTGAAGCAACTGTTCAGTACTGTGTTACTAACAATACATGATTTCCATATCCTCTTCCCCCCCCACCCCTGTCTCCCCCCCCACCTGACATGGGGCTTGAACTCAGGGCTTGGGTGCGATCCCTGAGTTTGTCATTCTGCCAATCGAGCCACAGAGCCACTTCTGGCTTTTTCTGAGTGTTTTATTGGAAATAAGAGTCTCATGGTATTTCCTGGTTTCAAATAGCAATCCTCAGCTCTCAGTCTCCTGAATAGCTAGGATTACAAACATAAACCACAGGCACCTAGCTGAGACATGACTTTTTACTGAAATGCAGATTGTTAAATATTTTCTTTATCCTAACATGATAAATATGTAAAAGGAAAGGAGAATGTTTAGTCTCGTTCATTATTACTTGTCCTTTATTACTTGTTTCTCTATGAGTTACAGAATTTTCTATGGTGGCTTTTGTTGTTGAGCTTTAAATTTATTCCATTTTGGTCTGAAAGAATTCAGGGAATAATTTCAATATTTCTGAATTTGCACAGATTTGCGCTGTGACCTATAATGTGATCTGTTTTAGAGAATGTTCCATGTGCTCCTAACATGTATTCTGATGCTGCTGGGTGATAAACCTGTAGATGTCTGCTATGTCTACTTGGTCTATGAAATTGTTTAGTTCTAAGGTTGCTGTGTTGAGTTTTTGCTGGATTGATCTATTCAGAGGTGATAATGGTGTGTTAAAGTCACCAACAATCAATGTGATTGGATCTATGTGTGTTTTTAGTATGAATAGTGTTTCTTTGATGAACTTGTATTTGCATTTGGTGTATAGATATTTAGAATTGTTATCTCCTCCTGTAGGAGAATCCCTTTATTAGTATGTAATGTCCTTCTTTATCTCTTCTCACTAATTCTAGTTTGAAGTCTATTTTATCTGATATTAGGATCACAACTCTGGCTTGATAGATTTTATTCCAACCTTTAACTTATGTGGGCAAGATGTGTCTCTTGAAGGCAGCAGATGTATGCTTCTCTATGCCTTGATCCCATAAAAGCGATCGGGTCTTAGAAGTTAAGTTGTGATTTTATGTTAAGAAGATAGAGAAGAAAAAGAAGAACGGAAGAAGAACATGGTTGGCCTCTTTTAGGAGGACTTTTGCCTATTAAAGATTATTCATGAAATAAGAATCCCTCAGAAACAGTAACTGCAGAACTTTCTACTCTACATATCTGGTCCAGGAAATAGATTGCATGCAATCAGAAAAATAGAAAAGAGCCCTCCTGACACTTGTAGAAGGCTAGACTGACCAAAAAGCTGGAAATTGGCTAAGTTTAGTATACATGGGATAAAATTGTCTTTACCTCAAACTCTGATACCATTTTTCTGTGTGGTAGAATTTCTCTGATTACTGCTTGCCCTATTTTGGGTTTTGGAACTCCGGCCAAATGTCCTAGATGCCTGACCACAATAACTCTACTACTGAATATGGGGGAAGGTCAGGGAGGGGATGGTAGTATCTGTGCAGACATGTCTCAAATGAAGACACTGTAGGAGCAAATTTTAAAAATCTAGAGAAATAACAGCTACATAGTCTTCCCTAAACTCTTCCTTTAGTATGTCTGTGAAAGAGTCAATCATTATCTACCCAGTTGTTAGTATCACAGTATAGGAGCCATTTTTGCTGCAGCTGGGGTTTGAACTCTAGCTCTAGCCTCTAGCTTCTGCTCAATTGACTTGCTTGCTCAGGTGGTGCTCTGGTGAGCCACCTCTCCAGTCTGGTGTGTTGCTGGCTAATTGGAGCAGGAGTCACCCAGACTTGCTTGCAGTCAAGGAAACTACAGAGTGTTCAAAGAATAAAACAACATTTAATGAATATTTTATTCTACTATTCTCAGGACTGTGAGAATAGTAGAATATACATCTGTATATGTGTTTGATGCATGTTTATAGGCATTTAGAGTGATAAACACAGGAATGGTTTGACATATAAATTAGTACCCCTCACACACTTTGAGTCACCCTAGATGAGACAATGGTTATCACATGTTCACAGAAGAGAGCTAAGGTTATATTCCAAACTGGGTTCACTTGGCTCATCTACACAAAAACAGTATACTAAAAATTAGTAACAAATGTAAGCAACTCAAAACAAATAATGAAAATAAGCTAATCTTTTTTAATTCACATGTATTATGGAATCCTCCTTTCTTTCTCCAATCATACAAATACAATTAAAATTCTCAAAAACAGCTTAAATAACAACATAGTCACCTTTTTTCTATTAAAAAGCAAAGATCGGGACTACATTGGAGTTTGCTTTATCAGTTAAAAAGTCTTGGAATTCAGTATTAAAGGGACAAATGAGTGTTCCAAGGTCAAAAAACAAAATCCCAAACTGCAAATATTTATAATTTTTTAGAAGGCTACTGCTATACACATCAAGCAAAGGTTAACTAAAAAAGTCATTATCCTGAATAAATTCATTATTCAAACTAGAAAAATGTATTATTTTGCAAAAGCAAGTTGTCTCCTATAAATATAGTGATACATATTTTTGAACCTCAACCTGATATGATTTATGGAATTAATATATTTTGAAAAATTAGGATAGCACTGATTATTTTTTGACATCACAATATAAGCTGTAGGTCACATAAACATGCAGAATATAATTATGGTAAAATCACTTACAATGCTATTCTCATTGTCTTCTCCTATAACTGTTCATAGTAAATCCAAAACAGCCTTCATTCTCTCTTTGCAGCTTTATTTTTTAGATTTTTTAAAAGGGTAGGATGAAGCAAATTGAATATAATTTTGTTTACTCAAAACATTAATAAAAACCAGAAATAGCCACATATAAATTTAATTTGAATTAAATTCAATTTAAAGAACTTTCTTGGCTACCTTTAATTATTTTCTATTTTCTAAACCTGGGCTAATCAAATCAGGAATGAATTTTTCTATTTCCAACAATTATAAACTACTCTTTGCAGATGAGTACATTAAATAGGAGATTTTAGTTAAGAACAGGTAGAATCCATTAAAATGAGTTAGTGTAGAGAAAGTACTAGTTATTTCTCTAGTATTGTGATTGAGGAATGCTATAAGCTTTCCTCCATAGTCACCTTACTGTCTATTCTGATCTTTCATACTCATGGGAATAGGGATTTGACCCAGTTCTCCAAGATGATATCAGTAGAATTGAGAGCTGTCTAGTTCAGAGGTTGTGCAATGACCTCAAACCTATGTCACCAATCACCAAAAACAAAACAAAACAAGACAAAAACCACCTACTACGAATCCAAGTAGTAGTGTCCTATCCATCATTTGAGAGGTGGCTCCTGCATCAGCAGCGAGATGTATGGGAGCTTGTAGGAAACACAAGTATCACAGAGCTTGAGTTAGGATTTGCATTTTATTGAGATCTCTGGATGATTTATATGTGTGGGAAGGTGTGGAAAATGCTGTTGTAGACTTCCTACTCCATGCCTGTTGACTCTTCTTGATAATAGCCTCATGATCATTGGTAAGTGTTTTCCTTAGGTATTGAAAACTATGTGCTGTGCTTCTTTGCTTACTTACTTCCTGCTTACTTTCTGTTAATTCTCAGAGATGCAATTGGCATGAAATGACTTGTCTGGTTTATTGTTGTTGTTGTTGTTGTGCCATTGGCTCTATCTGGTGGATAAAGATACTTCATCTCACATATGGCTTTTTAATGAAGTATTGAGGCTACTTTTATATTTTATCTCATTCTTCTCAAAACCCAGTCCAGGAGAATTAAATTATTTCCTCTATCAAGACTTGAAAAAAATGGAGATTGGAATATGAAGGTAGCTTCATTCAAACAAAGCATCCAGGGCCTGGGAAGGTGGCTCAGTGGTAGAGTGCTTGCCTTGCATGCATGAGGCCCTGGGTTCGATTCCTCAGCACCACATAAGCAGAAAAAGCTGGAAGTGATGCTGTGGTTCAAGTGGTAGAGCACTATCCTTGAGCTGAAGAGCTGAGGGACAGTGCTCAAGCCTAGAGTTCAGGCACCATGACTGGCAAAAAAAATAAATAAAATTGTTTTTTTTTAAAAAAAAAAAACACCCAGCCAATGGCATTGGTGGAAATAAATATTAAATAACCAACTTGTCATTTTCTACACGTAAAGCACAAAATTGATCATTAAAAGCTAAAATAAAAGCTGTTTTTATTTGGATGAAATTTCTTTAGAGTAAATGTATTCGTTCTAGTCAGCTGGTAGCAATTTATAATTAAAGGTTCACAGTTATTGTATTTTATTTTTGAATATTTTTGTTTTCTTTAGTTGTACAAAGGAGTCTCCATTCAACAGAGAAGTGTATGAATACAGTACCTCTTGATTAAAGTCACTCCTTTTAACATTTTCACCTAACCTTTTCACTTCACCCACCCCTTCCCTCACTTTTCTTATTGTTGGGGGGCGAGGGTCGTCCGGTCGTGGGGCCTAAACTCTGGGCCTGGGTGCTATCCCTCAGCTCTTCAGCTCAAGGCTAGTGCTCTACCACTTGAGCCACAGTGCCACTTCAAGCTTTCTTCTTTTTGCTTATGTGGTGCTGAGGAATCGAACCCAGGGCCTCAAGCATGCAAGGCAAGTGCTCTACCACTGAGCCACCTTCCCAGCCCCAATTTTCTTAATTTTTTATGTATTTAATTTTTTTAGATTTAGCAAAGCATTATATATATATATATATATATATATATATATATATATATATATATAAAACGCATCTTGAGCTGAATCTTCCTGTATCTTCACCTCCTGCCCTTCAACTCATCCCTTCCCTTATTTTTCTCAATTCTGTGGTATATACATTCTTACCTGCATTTTACTCTCTTCCTCTATTCATTTTTCTACCTAGCTACCCCTGATTACCCCACCCTGGAAAGTACTCATTTCCTTATCTTTATCTTTACTCTATTTAAATGAGCTTTTTGGGAATGTGCTGCTTTTTATTTTTGTCTCTGATCAGTAAGTTCTGAGCCTGAGTTTCATACATCCTATTCATTTTGCATTCTTACTACTGCACTTTTCCCTTTAAGGCAGAAAAAAAATCCTTTCTCTGATTTCATTCTGATTATGTGGACAAGAGGATAAATTGTCAATTTTAGCTTTCTGACTCACTTTGATTAATGATGCATGTCTTGTCCAAGCCATATTTCTTTCTATTCTCCTTCTTGCCTACAAGTACTAATTTATTTGATAGCAACCAACTTACATTGATATGAAATCAGATGAGAATTTTAGGTGAATGAATTATAAAATTTTTTAAGTGTCCTTCTCTCTGTTCCACTTTTGTGTTGTAGATATTTATGATGTCTCAGACAAGTACTTAAAATGTTAACACAACAATGAAGTACATAAAAACTTGAAGTAATTCAAACTTCTCTAGTACAATCATGACATTTCAGTTTTCAACTTCAAAAGTATAATATATTTAGAAATCACTTCAATTCGCTGTTTCTTTTTGAGCCAGTCACATTGTTCTGGGATCACTACCTACTGCTAGCAGAACATTGGTTGAGTGCCTATTAGATTTTTATATATGATGATTATGTTCTTTTACATGAGTGACACTCAACTCAACCTAGACTAACTCCCAGTTGTGGCCACATAGTCTGCAATTATTGACCTCATTATTTCTAATTAATATGATTTGAATCTTCCTAATTGGGAATCATTTTAATGTGGTCCATTTCCTTAAAACATAAATCATGTAGTAAAAACAGAATTGGGCCTATTGTCACAACATGAGCTTTTGTCTTGATCTTTGCTGTTGGATGGGCCTATATTCTCTGCAGGCTAACAGTACTCGATTTTATTTATTGTTTGTTTGTTTGGTGTTGGTACTGGGGCCTACAGTCAGAGCCTGGGCTTTTTCTTTTTTTGGAGGGGGTGGTGCTCAAGATTAGTACTCTCACTTGAGCCATAGCTCCACTTTCAGCTGTTTTGGTGTTGAATTGAAAAGAAGAGTCTCATGGACTTTTCTGCCTGTGTTGTCTTTGCATAGCAATCCTCAGATCTCAGCTTCTGGAGTAGCTAGTATTACAGAGGGGAGCCACTGACATTCAGCCTGAACACTACATTTTTTATGGCAATATCACCACTGACACTGAAGACAAAATACTGTTTATAAGTTCTTCTGACCCAGTGTTTAAATAAATTCAAAATATTAGCTGTTTTCTATTACTTTTTATCATTTTCTGTTATGCTTTTCTGTTAAATGCATCACATATTTTCTTGTACAATTTATACAAGATGACTTCTCTGCCTACTCTGTTTTAAACAAAAAGAAAGGAAAAAATCTGTTGTGTAGCTATGTATATTCACTCTGCATTATCATAACTTTTTCTCAATTGTATTCAACTTTCTATGATGTTTCAAATTTTAAATAAAACATGAGAAGTGATTCCACAAAACATGTAACTCCATAATTGGGCAACCAGGGAGAAATTTTGTTGTGTGATTGCACTGAGTTTAAAATGTGGTCAAGGGGCTGGGAGGGTGGCTCAGTGGTAGAGCGCTTGCCTTGCATGCATGAGGCCCTGGGTTCGATTCCTCAGCACCACATAAGCAAAAAGAAAAAAGCCGGAAGTGGTGCTATGGCTCAAGTGGTAGAGTGCTAGCCTTGAGCTGAAGAGCTGAGGGACAGCGCCCAGGCCCAGCATTCAGGCCCCACGACCAGACCCCCCTCCTGCAAAAAAAAAAAATTGTGGTCAACTCAGGGCCTATTATTTTCTCCTAAATATCTCCACATTTAAAAGAGTAAAATACATATTTTGTGTATATATATATATATATACATATACATATATGAAGAGTTTCTGCCTATGGACAAAAGTACATACTGTGGTTTACCTGCTAAGTGAGTTTTAAAAAGAAAAGGAATTATATTAGGAATAATACTGATACATTATTATAAAAAGATTCTATTTACAAAGATATTTAAGAGTCTGTTTCAGGATGTTGATGGAAAAGAAAGTCCACAAAGTGAAATTCTAGCTCCCCTATCTGTTTTTCAAATGTACATGTTACCAAGAATGAGCACAAGCTTTGAAGCCCTGTAGATCTTCCCATTATTTTCTATTAGAGGGTTTTCCTTATATATTTTCTCTTGATTTTTACACTTAGTGCTAAAGAAAATAGTAGAACCTTTGAAGTGTGACCTGGAAATTCATAGTGTGAAAATATAGCAGTAATACTCTAATGGGAGCTATCATAATTAACATCAATAATAAGAAATTAAGAGAGATCTGTAATTTACGCAAATCTCAGGAGGTGGAAGAAGGAAGAAGCTGATTTTGAGAGCAACCTAAGCTATATAGTAAGTTCCAGGTAAGCATGAGACACAAAAATGAGATAGTTTCTCAAACAACAACAACAACACAAAAAACACAAAATAGGACAGTGTTTAGTGCTAAAGCTCTTTCCTATTATAGACAGAGAGCTGAATTCAATACCCAGCACTGCAAAATGAAAAATGTTAGTAGACTGATTGACTTATTAGTTAATATTTAGTTCAGACATTTTAGAAGGAAAAATACACTAATTAGACTTGCAACTGAGTTAATAATGAGGTAAATTATCTTTTATGGGCTGTATCTAGAATAGGGATGCCTACTTTTAAAATAATGAGCTCTATTTAATTCTCATAATGCAACTTATTGTATATGTTTATTTCAAATCAAGTGAGAAACACATTCATTTTGAATAGACTACATGAATACTTCAGAATTAGAAATCAGATTAACAAACTTTTTGAAATACATTGAGAGAATTAATGCTTTGTTGAGTGGAACAAAGTGTTTTTTAGCATAAATGAGTGTAGCATGAATATGTAGTACATAGGAGTAGATACAATGTCTTTGAGTTGGTAAATATCAAGACATGTTAAAATATAAGAAAATAAAACTTACAGGCAAATTGGTCGTCAGTAGTTAGTAGTAGGTTCTAGTAATGGAACATTGAGCTGTACATAGCTAACTTATCTGAGATTTCTATAAATGAAAAAAAATGCTTTATTACCCTGGAAGAAGAGAATAGGAGAAATTATGCTTATTATTGTTTCTGAGATCAGTGTAAAATAAGGAAAGAAGGAGAAAGAGTTGGGGAAAGTGTTGGCCTGGGAGTCAGGACAGGAGGACACAGGGCTGGTGCTTCCCTTGACCTTGACCATGGTGTTTTACCTCTTTAATCTATGAGGAGTTATCCCTATTATAAGTACATTTGGTTACATACAACAGGAAGCAGACATCCACTGGCTGTAAAAACAAAATTGCAGGTTTATTTTTCTCATGTAACAAGAAATCTGGAAGCAGGTACCCCAAAGCTAATGCAGTGATTTAAAAATGTCATTAGTGCCCCAGGCTCAATCCAGCCCTCCTTAGTACATTGGCTTTTAGCCTGATAGTCTGCCCTCCAGGCACCATGCCACATTCAAGGCAGACAAACCAGCACTAAAGAAAATCTGCATACATTTTCCCAGGAAGAAAGAACTACCCCAGAATAAATGCTCACCCAGCAGAAATCTACTTAGGAGTCAGTAGCCAGAAGCGAGTCACGTGGAGACACTGACTAAAGGGAGTACAGAGAAAGGATTTTCATGAGTCACCGTGATCATACTTGATCCAATAACTGATGTTGTCATAAAAATATAGATTTTTGAATAGCTACCTGCCACTGTCAACTACAGGGTCTAATATCCCCTCGAGAAGAAGAAAATTTTAGACAAAGGGTACTCAGAATTAAGTCCAGGTTAATAGTATAGCCCTAACATAGTATATAGTTAATAGTATAGCCCTTCCATAGATGCTTAACATCAATTGTAGTGAATTTGCCAAACAGCAAGTTTGAAGACACAATCTTCCATTAAGACTGTGCTCTCAATAGTGAAAACAAGTTAGGACCACCTAAAAAAGACACCTACAGAGAAAAGCAGGGAAGAGCCAGATTCAGAGATTCAAGTAACCTTCTTCATACAAAGTCACACATGGCATCCCCTCTTCCTGGTCATGATGAGTGACATAGCTCAGAGGATCGCCAAGGAGGGAAGAGCACCTGGAACACCTGACCCTTGATATCTAGACACTTTTACTTGCGTTCAGTCATATGCTATCCACGTGCTAATCATTAATCTCTATCCTCCCCCAGCTGTTTTGGATTCTAGTATCTCCAGTTGTCAAAAGTGTTATGATATGTTCCTAAACAAAAGTCCCAGGGCAAAGAAAGACAATCCTGCCCAGGTAGGGCATTAGCTTAGCGATCACCACCTGCAAACTTTGGGTTAAGTCTTATTAGGTAAAATTAACTCTTTAATATCTTGTACAGACCTTCCATCATTCTGAAATCCAAATGCACAAACCACCAACACACAGTGAGATACTCCTGCTTCATGAAGAGTATACTTCTCCATATTATCCCTGTAACTATTTTTTAAGTGGAACTTGTCCTCCCAACGTATCTTTTTCTATGATGCAATAAAATGTCTTCCAATACCACCAACCTGGAAATCTAGGCAAAATCTTAACAATAGCTGTTTTACCAGTATTTCTACACAGAACCAAACCCCTTCAAGATCAAAATACATTCCTTCTTCCTCCATTTTTCTTTGCCCCATCATGCCTGTGGCCATTCCTCAGTGTTCATATCATATCCTAATTATGCTGCTCAGCCCCCATGAGCTGTGCACACAGGCTCTTATAGCTTAGGAAGCTGAACTACTCCCTGTGTGGCTCAGTCACCAGTCACATAACAGCAGCACATCCCTGAGATTCCCAAAGCCATATATGGTTGCCCTGCTGCAGATGCTGTGTTGCTGCTGGAGTCTTTCTTGTTGGAATAGCCTCATGTATCACAAGGTCACTGGTGAAATATTCTTCAGTTATTTGTTCAGCTGGTCTGTTCAATGCACATGGGTCCATAACAATCCTTACTGGGAAACAGAGAGATATATTGTCATGTTATGTTATATACCACACACACACACACACACTTACTTCATTTAGTAAAACTGAGACCCAAAGAAGAAACTTAATGGAAGTCACAGATTCAGGTAGTGGTGGCTCATGTTTGTAATCCTCAGGAGGCTGAGATCTTAATGATCTCAGTTCAAAACCAAGACCAGGCAGGAAAGTAAGTCTATGAGACTCTTATCTCTCATTAACTACCAAAAATTTTTAAAAAGTCAGAAGTGGAGCTGTGGCTCTAGTGGTAGAGCTCTAGTCTTGAGCAAAAAAAGCTCAGGGAAAGAATCCAAGTCCTGAGTTCAAGCCCCAGGACCAGCACAAATGCACACACGCACACACGCGCACACACGCGCGCGTGCACACACACACACACACACACACACACACCAATATCACAGAGACAATGAGTAGCTGATCCAGGACAGAAATTCTGATTTCTTTCCCTACTTTATTTAGGCTACTTTCCAGAAAGAACTGTATCCAACAGATTTTACTTCAGAAGCTCATAAATCATGATATTGACAATATCTATGTGACAATTTCCCCAGACTGAGTAAACCAGCACCAATATCACCCAGGAAAGAAACTTTCCCCTTCATAACTCTGGAATTCTAAACCTTTCTTTACTTCAGTGACCTACTATTTGTTAATATAATCGTTTAAATGTTAAACTATTGAACTTTTTCATTTCATAAAGTCATCAGGTTCAGATTCACCAATCTGCTTTAAAGTATGATAGAATTATAGATTTTTAGATCAGTTTGAAGGCTCTTAAATCGCAGTTTATAGATGAGAAGAATGAAGTGACAGAGCCCTAGTTACATACTCCATGCCCACTGTTCCTATGGACATACTGTAGTTTGCATTTTTAGAAGGAAATAAAAAATAGAAATCAGCTGGGTGCTATTAGCTCATACCTATAAATATAGCTACTTAGAAAGCTGAGATCTGAGGATCTTAGTTCAAAGCCATCCCTGGCATTCAAGCCACAAGACTCTCTCAAATTAACAGACTTTTTTTAACCCCAAAACAAACAACAACAACAAAAAAAAACTGGAAGAGTTGTGGCTCAAAGTGGTAGAGTGCTAGCCTTGAACAGAAGAGCTCAGGGACAGAACTCAGGTCTTCAATTCAACCCCACAATCCACCACCACTACAACAATAACAACAAAAGGTAGAAATCATGTTTGTCAGAAAATTTACACCTCACCTTTACCCTCAACTATGATCTATTTTAAATATTTTATTTTCCATAGACCACATATCTTGGCATAGGCAAAGAACCAACTTCTGGCATTGTGAAGTAAGTAGTAGTGCAATTTGCTACTTCTATGGTATCTTAAGTAGAGTAGACTATCTAAGCCTTGTGTCTGGAAGGAAGACATACTACCGAGGATTGAGCAGCCATTACGCACAACAAAGCAACAATGTAAATGGGAAAATCAAGATAGAAAGAGCCTGGGCTATCCCAGCCCTTCACCTGGCTAAGGATAACTCTGTGTGTGTGTGTGTGTGTGTGTGTGTGTGTGTGTGTGTGTGTATAAGAAATGTATTTTTTGCCTTAAGTCAGATGAGATTTCTCTTACTTGAGTTTTCTGCCATATATTCCCAAACTCATCCAACTAAACTTCTAGAAGCAAAGTAAATAAAAAAGGACTGAACTTAAATAATCTCTTATGTGTCTCTTACTTCTTAACAAATATTTAATATTCCCTGTTCAAGAATAATTTTGATTCAGTTCAAATAGTAAATCCAATTTTGTGATTCATCATTTATAACCCACATTCAGTCCTGTAACATATAATTTATATTAATATTTATTGCATTCTGACTCTCCAAATACTGTCATGTTTAACTTACCAACAGGAACATGTTCTGAGTGATTTGTCATCAGGCAAATTTATCATCATGTGAGCATCATAAAATGTATTTTTAAAAACTAAGGTGTCTCTGATGTTACTAGACCACTGAATCTTATGTGGTCAGTGTCATTTGTCCTGCTCATTGTTGACCATTATTTGTTACATAACTGTCAGTTATAAATTATTCAGTTATTTAGTCAATTATAATTACTTCTTATAATCATTATTTCCAGCTTATTTCCAAAATTTCACAGAACAGTCTCAGTGAATTCTTACAGAATTGCATTAAATGAATTGTTAATATTTGTTATCAATGTAAGTTATTTATAACTAAAAAACAGCGGTATGCTGGGCACCAGTGGCTCACACTTGTAATGCTAGCTACTCAGAAGACAGAGATCTGAGGATCAGGTTTCAAAGCCAGCCTGGACAGGAAAGTTTTATCTTCAATAAACTATTCATAAAAGCCAGAAGTGGCACCATGACTCAACTGGTAGAGCACTAGCCTTGAGCAAAAAAAGCTCAGGGATAGCACCCAGGCCCAGAATTCAAGCCCCAGAGCAGGCAAAAAGTTTAAAAAATAAATTAATTAATAAACCAGCAGTATGAGTATATGAATATATGAGAATGAGAGAAAGACTGAGAGAGGAATGGAGGAAGGGAAAGTCTTCACATATATGTACATATATATATATATATATATATATATATATATATATACCTCATAAGTATGAGACATTAGTGCTCCTATTTTAAAAGACAGAAACAAAGTCAAAGATATTTACCCCTTGACTTCTAATACATCATAGGATGCTTATATGGGAGGCAATGAAATCAAATCCCACTGGTTAGAATATATACAGACCGTTTGCTGTGCTTTTCTGCTTTAGAGTCACAAATACATTTATGTTGTTTATGCTGTGTGACATACCACAGATGGGATCCAGGACACCTTGAAGCTGACTAATAAAATCATTGATATGATAATAAATAATCACATGGTCCCCTGCTATGTCCACACTTTACCATGCTTCATTTTTTTATTGTATCAGTGATGAACAGATAGGTTACAGTTACATAAGTAAGGTAATAGAAGTGGCCTCTGGAAGGTGTTTTCCTTTTCTTAGGATGTGAGAGGTTTGAACATATAGATTAGGTGAGATGAACCAAACATAGCCATAGCACCACATTCAGTGACAAACGGACATATTCTCACATGAAGATGACAGTGACAGTCAGTTCTGCTAGGTCCTAGATTCCCACACGCTCATGGTCTTACCACCACCACAGAAGGCCCAAGGAACTCTAGTTCATCTTCTGTGCTCTAGAAATGGACATCACAGAGAATTGTACAGGAAGATTTGCAGACTAGTCTCACATTAGCAAATCTTAGTCACAAAGTACATGTGATCTACTTATGTGCCAGGAAGAAAACTGGAAAGTTTGGGTGAACATTTCTCCAACTTCGGCTACAAATAATCATAAACTGAAAAGGAGACTGTGCATAGAAAAAATACGCAAATAAAAAAGAAAAATTAGATTGTCCAAGCTGGCAGGAGATGAGAGAGAAGACATTGTGGAGATATTACTTCTGGGAAAGGGGTAGAAAAAGTTGTTCTCTGAGATTAGACAGAAGGCATTGTAAGTGTTGATTGGTAACCAGTTGAGCATTCTACAATTGTATTTCTAGTCTCCAGAAAGACTCATAAAACAGAAAACAGATTCAAACAATCACTGTGTTGATTTGTGCAGTTGCATAGTGCACAAAAGTACCCTGTCACAAAAGCTGCAAGGAAAGAAAACAACCCAAAACCTTGACTCTAAATATTACCCTCCAGGAAATCCTTTATCCTTCCAAGAAAGGACTACATGTTTTATTCTACACAAATTCATCACCCTCTAAATTACGCAGATGTTTTACTTTATTATTATTGTTGTTGTTTTTGTTGTTATTATTTACTCCAACCACACACAAAGAGGCATCTCATCCTAGGTTCCCCCAAAAGTGCTATACATGGACTATCAGTGGCCTTGATAAAAAATAAGGGTGACTTGAACCAGGCAAAGTAGATCTATGAGAAATGGTACCTTGAGTATCCTGGGTAGTGATTCTAGGAGCACACAGTAATAAATATTGGAGATTTAGAATCCCAGAGCTAGGTTTCAATATTTCATCTTTATTATTTTATTCAAAGTAATCCTTTCCAGTATATTTGTTGGCAGAAGGATTTAAAATTTTACTATAAGGAACTTGTTCCTCTTGGAGCTTATTGTTCAGAGCCTCCAGATGCATAGCTTTTGCTTTCAGTGGAACATTTCCAGGATTGAAAGCAAGAAATAGATTTGTGTTCCTAACTATATAGTTGGACTTCGAAAGTCTTTTCATATCTTCCTCTCTGATTGTCTCAGCTACTAAATGTCTTCATTTTGCCAGTACTGGCTCTTCTTTTTGTACATGATCACCAGTTTCCTCTTCAATTCTAATGTTGCTACATTCTAGGGTACATAACAAGAAGAGCAGTTGAGACAAACACATTTTCATGTAAAATTAAAGAAGGTTCAAGATGTGCAGCTTAGTATTCATCAAAATTTATGGAACTAAATGGAACTATCTAGAACATAAATGCCAAATATCTTTTAAAAGTTTTACAAGCTACATAGTCAAACAAATATAAAGCAGTAAACAGGAAAATAATTAGAACACAGGATTTAAACAATATTTATTTCATAGAGTATGCACTACTAGTGTATATTGTTATCACAATGATCATTGTCATGAACATTTTCCCTACTGGGACTAATATTATACAGTAAATATTATGAAATACACTTCTAAATTGAAGCATTTTATTAGAGATTAGAATTAGTTTTAAGGTCTCTTCATTCTGGGGGGTGGCTTTGACCTTCTCCATGTTTACCTATGAGAATTTACTAAAATATTTTTTGCTTGAGGGAATCCAGTTTGGATGACTGAGAATACTAAAATAGTATGGATTTCCACAGAATGATATCTTTGTAATAATATCTTTTTAATGATTTTAATTGTTTGGCATATTACATTTTATTACTTGGTGAAATCTGTTGCTAATCCTTGAATTTCAACACAGATCACTTCTACTTTTGAATTTTTTATTTCTTACTAACAGTTTTCTCAAAATTTTAGTACCCAAGTGTGTTGTTAAACATCTTCAGGAGAATGTACTATTTTATCCCTGATTAAATAATCAAAACAGGACATCAACTATTTATTGTGCTATATTAAAATATTAATCCCTAGAGTGTGAAGAGTTTTCAAATTATCTTCATTTTAGATAAAATGTTATCATTTTTTTCACAGAGGCACATTGAATATTTTGACTGTGGGGATGGGTGGAGTTGGGATGGGACAGGGGAGAATAATGGAAGGGGTGACGTAAGTCAAGATGTATTGTGCACATAAACTGACATGTTGGATTGAAACCCCATTGCACAACAATTTAAAGAAAATTAATAATTGGTTTAAGATGTAAAAAATAAAAATGGTCTGTTTTTCAAGGTACTGTCAATTATAGCCAAATCCCAAACACCATGTAGATGTTAACATAGGATCCGCTCATATCAGACAAACAAATTATGACTGTTTTCTATATGAGATTGGTGGTGGGCTTAAACCAGAGCAAATTATAACCACTTTTATCTGACATACCCAAATGACTCTATCCTAAAACTCAGCATAATAAAATATTAGCATCAGAAATCAACCAAGAGATGAAATAATAAATGCTTCCCACCTAAGGGAATCAAAGCTCAGAGAGGCTTAGTGACTACCTCCAAAGAACACAGCTGTCAGTATCATATTTGGATGTATGAGACACCAAATACTGGGCAGGGTTGTCTTCTGACTTAAAGGCCCCAGCAGCCATGCAGGATCCCATGGCATCACACCAGTTCTGGCCCCTAACAGTGGACTCTGGACATCAGCAAGGAACATTTCTGGTGTTCATTCCAGAACTGGCTTAGGACTTTCCTAGCTCTAGATTTTTTTCATCCCTTAACATTTTCCTTAGTAATAGAGACCAGATTTCTGTTCATTTTGGCACAATTGAAACATAATTTTGGAACTATAACTATGAACATGAGGCTCTTAATCATCAAGGCATTTCTTCTAAGCACTTAAGCTGATATAATTTTCAGAAATTCAGAAAACAAATTCTGCAATCACTTTTCCTACTGATTGAAAAGAAGGTAAAAGAACAGAAAAAAGGAGGCATAATTATATGATACATTTAGTCGATGCCTGAACAAGCATAATGTGAAAACCCAGGCATTTCAACTGTCCCCTGACTCTCTACATATGGAGAATTTGCCTCCAGAGAATTCTATATCCTAGGCAGTATAACCTAGTTAAGAGCATGACCCCTGGACACCCACTTTCTAATTTTGCCTCTTCCAGCCACAACCTCTATAGCTTTCAGCAAATGTTTATTTCTTTTTCAAAGTATATTTTATTATCTGTAAGTAGTTGTAAAATGGAGTTATCATTCAATAAATCAGCTTGTGAATATAAAGAGCTTGTTTGACGTCACTTATTTTTTATTTTAATTTTGTCATATGTGAAATTGGAAGAAGAACACTACTTGCAGTGGTAAGAGCAGTGATGAATGTCTATAGTCTCAGCCACTAAGGAGGTAGATGAGGAGGGTTATATATTTTGGCCAGCCTAGGCAAAACATTCATAGAGCTATACCTCAACAAACAACCTAGGACACATGTCTGTAATCTCAGCTATGTGGGATATATGTGGATGAGGACTGAAATTCCAGGCCAGCCCAGGACAAAAAGCATGCTATCCTCTCTGAAAAATAACTAGAGCAAAACAAGAGCTTGAGCCAAGATTCAAGGAAGGCTCTGATTTCAAACACATGTGTCTCCAAACAAACAAATAAACAAATAAAACAGTACATGCTTGATAGTGATTTGAAGGATGAACTGTGGTAGTTCATTAAAATACATTTATTTTCACACAATATATAGTAGGCAGAAAATTATTCTTTCTAAATAGCTAGTTCTTTGCCCTACAAGTTGCTAAATAAGTTTATCATGTCTTCTTGTCTCTAGTGAAGAGTGAGTACCAAGGAAAAGACATCACCAGGCTGACAAGCTCCATGCTCACTTCAGCTCACTGACTGTGAGCTCAGGAAGTAATACTGGGTGCATGGCCAGGTAAAAGAACAAGATAACACTAGGGCTAGTTAAAATCTCCCACTTGAAGATGATCAGCCACGACACTCTTCCACAATCTAAATATCCTCAGTTTTCTCCTTTCCCCTGCCCTCCTCTTGTAGGGATTTTTCAAAGGAAAATAAATGTACACAATCAAAATAAAAAATACTCTAGCAATTGAGATCTTGTACCTAATTGTTATTGCTAATCCATAAAACTCAGAGCAAATCTTCCATAGAAGACTTGTTGTTTTATTGACTGAAGATTACTTTAAGCTCATCTTTTATTTTCTATGCAACAAAATATAATAGTGTCTTGCTAGTAAAATTAATCAATTAAAAATTATGTTATGTTGGTGGGGGCAATGTTGGGGCCTGAACTCAATGTCTCATACTTACTAGGCAGATGCTTTAGCATTTGAGGAACTCCACTATCCCCTATTACCTTTAGTTGACAATGCTAATGGTTTGTCTTCCACAGTATTTGTTTACCCATCTTTGCATTTGATCACTGTACATAAATCCTCCAACTCACCATAGTTTTTATTTATAACCTATGTGATTTGAGCAGTGAAATATTAGGTCAGGGGTATGATTCTAACATGTTGATTGGTCTTCCACCATATATCAGATGATACAGAGAACTGAAAAGGTGTGACAAATGATATGCAAATCCAAATCAGTGTTATTCATATTTCTACAACGACACTTGTAGGGTATAAGCACTAAGAGACTTATGCCAAGACAATACACAAGGTTCTTGGTCATGTTTCACTTTCATCCAATCTCCTAATGAAATTTCAGGGAAAAGACATTGCAATCAACAGTTATTGAGCAAATTATACTTTAACTTCATGCTTGACAATGGGCTGTGCAATTCATTGCATATCACCATGCATGCACCTCATGGGGTGTCTTGAAGTGTCTTCATCACTGGGAGTTCCAAAGTTAACTTCCCCACAAGACAGAAGCTGATTTAGTACCAGTGTTTTCCACTAAACTGTGTTTCCAGGATGAAGCAAATTTCAATCTTTTGTGAGTATATTTCTTCTCAGCAGCATATAGCTTAACTCCTTGTCAATAAACTACCACATCTGGAGTGTTTTTAGCTTTTTGCTTACATTTCACTTTTACACACTGTATAAAAGATGAATTCCAAGAAGAAACACAGGCTTTTATTCAGACATAAAAATAGGCTAATGGCAATGACAGGGATGACTGTGAAGGGGGAAGAAAGCCAGTGATATTGCCAAATCTATATTAAGAGTTACAGTCTTCATTAGGAAAGAACTCAAGCATGTCATATTGTGAAATGGCATATGATAGAAGAGACAGTGTGGTGCTACGACGGATCCCATTTGCCATATGGTGTGATAATACATCCTATTCCCTTGGGGAGTGCAGCAAGGATGAAAGGAGAATGGGATCCTTCAAAAGGGTATTGAATAATCATCTCTGTTTGAAAGGCTTTTGATTATGCCAACAGGAGCAGTGACTCAACAAGTATAAGGAAGTACCAGACTCCAAATGCACCTTGTATTCTCTGGTCTAGCTACTGATTAGTCAGATATGCATTATTTCAGAAGGATGAGATTTCCAAGGATTAGTCTATGAATGCCAGGGAAAACTTGGAAGGAGCCAATGAACTGTGTATGTACCCAATTAAACTGTGTTGCATAAGACCATTTTTACAATTTGGATAGATTTTCACTTTTACAAAGTAGTCAGAAGGACAACTGTTAAAAGTCCTCTCTAAAAGGAAGGATTCAGCAATATGAGCTAGTACACACACACACACACACACACACACACACTTATATAAAAGCAGTTACCTACTCAGTGTTGAATAAGAATATTAATTTAATCATGATGCTTTAAACTTGCCACAAATACATTCATCTACTGAGGGGCATCTGGGTTGGTTAGTTATCTTAGTTATGGTAAATAATACTGCAATAAACATAGCTGTGCTGGTAGCCTTAGTTATGGCGTTGTTTGTGATCATTTGGGTAAATGCCCAGAAATAGGATTGCTGGGTCATAGGGGAGCTCTATGTGGAGTCTTTTGAGGCACCTCCATACTGCTTTCCAAAGTGGTTGAACAAGTTTACACTCCCACCAACAATGCAGTAGGGTTCCCTTCTGTCCACATCCCCTCCAGCATCTGCTGTTATTAGATTTCTTGATTATAGCCATTCTAACTGGGGTGAGGTGGATTCTCAATGTTGTTTTGATTTGCATTTCTTGTATGGCTAGAGAGATTGAGCATTTCTTTATGTGTCTATTGGCCATTCTTATTTCCTCTTCAGAGAAGTATCTCTTTAAGTCTTTAGCCCATTTACTTATCAAGCAGTTGTTTCTTTGCTGATTTGTTGTTGGGGGATTTAATTTTTTAAATGTGATATATATACACATACCCAGAGAGAGAGAGAGAGAGAGAGAGAGAGAGAGAGAGAATGGAATTCTGTGCCTCCATCAGAAAGAATGACATTGAGCCGGGCACCGGTGGCTCACACCTGTAATCCTAGCTACTCAGGAGACTGAGATCTGAGGATCATGGTTCAAAGGCCGCCCAGGCAGGAAAGTCCGTGAGACTCTTATTTCCAGTAAACCACTAGAAAACTGGAATTGGCACTGTGGCTCAAGAGGTAGAGTTCTTGCCTTGAGCTGAAGAGCATAGGAACAGCACCCAGGCCCAGAGTTCAAGCAAGAAAAAGAAAGAAAGAAAGAAAGAAAAAAAAGGAAGGAAGGAAGGAAGGAAGGTAGGAAGGAAGGAAGGAAGGAAGGAAGAAAGAAAGAAAGAAGGAAATAAAGAAAGAAAGAAAGAAAGAAAGAAAGAAAGAAAGAAAGAAAGAAAGAAAGAAAGAAAGAAAAAGAAAGACATTGCCCCACTTGTTAGGAAACAGAAAAACTTAGAAAAAATTATATTAAGTGAGGTAAGCCAGGCCCAAAGAAACATAGGTCCCATGGTTTCCCTTATTTGAAGTAACTAGTACATGTGTAGGACAAGCAGAAAAGGTCAAAAGCTATGTACATATGACCATGTAAGATGATGTTAGGTGAAATGAACCCCAAGATAGAGACAAAATATCTGTTTTCTTTCTTGCTATTGTTTCTAATGTATTTATAATGTACCATGTGATTTTTTTTTGTTATTTTGTATGTTCCTCCCCCATGGTATAACCCCTATTTTCACTGTATTTGATGTCTGGTGCCTTGCATCTTGTATATACATTTTTCTAATTCGGAGAGGGGAAGGGAAAAACAAAATGCTTAAATAAGGATACAGGTTGACCCATTGTAACAATGAGATGTGCAAAACACTATGATGAAAATGAACTTTACAACTTCACCAGGCGGGGGGGGGGCAGAAGGGTGGGTTGGTAGTTGTGGAGGTAAGAGAGAAGGGATTGTGGATGGTAGGGGGAAAACAAAGAAGGAGGCAATAATGCTCAATAGGAAATGTACTCATTACCTTGCTTATGTAACTGTAAACCCTCTGTACAGCATTTTTACAATAAAAAAACATACAAAAATTGCCACAAATGTGACAAAGAGGCTAAACATTCTTAGAACTCAGCAACGCACTTTAGACTTTGTAATGAGGATAAGCTCTACTTATCTAGATTGTATAGTAATAGAAATAATAATTCTTAAGGAAAAGTTATTATCATACATTCCAGCTGAAGAATTATTAAAGCTGCATAAAGATGTCCTTTATAATTTTTTTAAAACATGTCTTCATTGAAGTCTAGAGCTAAGGCAGTAAAAGGTTATATTCTAAAGACTTGTTGAAACTGACAAAATAAGCAAACTCTTCATCCATTATCTTCCTTAGTCAGTAGTACCATGACTAGAGAATTAAATTGTTCCTTAACTGCTCTTTAAGGAAGGAGAATGTTCTGGGCACACTTCTGTCCTCAGGACATTTCAGGATAATTTTCCTCTTATGTAAAAGTGATTTACTCATCATGATGTGCCAGCTTCCTACATAGACTATTGCCTTTAATTCTTATACTAACCTGGGAGTTTAACAATGTTATATCTGTTTTACAGTTCAGATTTAGGAGAGTCTAAAGGACTGAGGCAATGAGAAAATGTGACCTCAAATCGATCTAGATTTCATTTCTGGATGTGTGATTACAGAAGTTAAACCGTAAAACTAACAAATTCAGTAACCTACTGAAGATCTCTCCATACTGTAGAATAATAATATATAGCAATTACCACAACTACAAATGGGATGGAAAGATAGATAGAAACTCATCTAAAAATTCTGTTCATATACACCAATTGCAAATTAGTTTGGAGAAAATTTATGTGAATGGGATGTTTTCATTTTAATATCTATGTTGCATATTTTTAATGAATTCCTAACATGAACCAATCAAATATTATTTGTTGCCATGAATGTTACCCTTTCTAATAGGAGTTATGAGTGTTTTTTTGCCCTCTAAATATATGCCATTGTGATATAAAATAATAAGATACTTGGCCACAGACTGGAAGTTACCTTACTTGATGGTATTTTGTGTTTTTATATATTATTTAATATCTAAATTGCTTGGCTCCAAACTTTTCAGAGAAATATTGTAAATTGGATTTCAAAAACAAGCCAGTGTTTGGCAGGACACAGGGCAACCTTTGTTCTTTCTATTTATAAATAGTACAATGTAAGATCAGGAAACCCTGTGTTCCACCCCCAGTTCTGTCCTGATTATCAAGGTAATCATAGGCTGTACCATAACCCACAGTCCTCAACTGTCTAATCTACCTGGTAGTGAGATAACTGAACAAAAGGCATATAGTCATTTGTTCATCTCACTCCAGACAGATGAGCATTTTCTTTTTTTGTTTAATTAAGTTTATTTGGAAGTGAAAGTGAAAAAATAAAGAGAAAAGAATTAGCAGACTCTCCATGAGTGTGGAGAGGGACCACACAAACAAGGGTTGAAATCCTCGTTATGTACTTTTCTGTTCACATACACAGACATTATTGGCTTTCCTGGGGTTGAGAAGAGCGTTTGTTGAAATTTCATCCTGGTAAGGAAGAATCAAATGCATTTGCTGGCCTCACTTTCAGAGTAGCTTTATATTCATTCTAAGCCATTACAAACTCTGAGATTGGCCCTACATTCCAACCGTGTTCCCTGTACAGGGAAAATGGGTGAAAACCTCACAGTGCGTTACATCAGTTTTTCTTATGTTTACTTTTTCTTCCTTTGGAATGAGAACCTTTATTTCTGGGCTGGAAGACTTTATCAAGTCACTCACAAATCCAAATGGGGTTATGGGAAATGTTTCTAAGTTCTATGAGAAAGTGATATTTTCTACTTTTTCTCCCATCATTTATTACTTATCTCTGAAAGCAAATGAAGACAACCTGTGGTTCTGTGCAAAAGAAAGATAAGCTCTGTGTTACCAGAATAAAACTTCTTTTAAATTGCTCTTTGAAAAACATATTTCTTCAAAATAATATGAAGATAAAATTAAAAGAAAATGAGATTCAACATGGACTCAGAATTTTGAAGTTAATGTTGATTTTAAAACTAATATACTTCAATAAAACTCCTTCAATAACATGACATTTCATGAGATTCTGAGGTTTAAAAACCTATATTGGAACTAGAACTATGTCTCAGGCTGAGGAAACCTCACCCAACTTGGGTTGGGATAGGAGAAAGGACATCTCAGTTTTGGATTGGTGGGCCATCTCTGTGCTGCACCAAGTGATACAAAGTAATACATATTTCCTCCACAAGCAGTGCCATTGATTTTGCCCTTTGGAGTAGGAGGGAAATTGTGTTTAAATAGAACTAAAATTGCTCTCTCCTCTTCACATACTCTTCAACAGCAATTTCTTAATATTACATCATGAATCACTCAGGTACTTACTGAAGGTGGACAATTTAGTACTTCATAAAGTCTCAAAGAATCAGTAACAGCTGGGAAACAGCCCAGATAATCTACATATGATTCATATGTTCACAGGTTTAAGAGAGACTTTTAAAAAAGATAAATTTTTAAAAGAATGATGATCTTTTGCCTACAGATTATCCAAATATATCTTTTTTTAAGCAACAAAAAAAACCCGTAGCTACATTAAATTGATAGTAAAATGGTGACTCTGGTGATTAGAAACTGTATTTTAAAGCTTGAAAAAATAACAAAGAATCTAAAGTATTTTTCAAATTGTGATAGGATAAACATAATCCATTAATTTAAAATAGGAATGATCTCATCATGTATGAAATCCTTATTTATTTTTCATGATCCAAGGATCTCTTGAGGATGAACCAAGCTCTTTACCAACTGAACAAATAGATCTTTCTTGAAGTTTTGAATTTCAAATAATGTGAAATGGAGTGACAGGTATGACAAATTAACTTTTGCAAACTATTCAATGTTTCTATGCATAATTTAGTTTTTTAATGTGCTCATTGATTTCTCATCAAATTAAAAGCTTTCTCTTTTCTAGTCATGGGGCTTGAACTCAAGGCCTGGCCACTGTGCCAGGCTAGCACTCCACCACTTTGAGCTACATCTTCACTTCCAGATTAAAAGCATTGTAACAGCAGGTATAGGTTTACAACACAAATGAGAAGGTCCATACACTGTACATCACACATATATACCTCCCTCCTTAGCCACTTACTTCATCAGAATGGTACATTTTTAGCATATTAATTATTACCCAAAGTCCATACACACCCTAAGCATTACAGTCTATTTCATATATTTTTCATCATATAGAACTATGTACTGGTTTTGCCAGATTCATTTCTAAGTGGTTTATTTTTGGAGGTGCTAACATAAAGAGCATGTGTTTCAGTTTCAACTTCCAATTATTCATCACTGGTTTATAGGAAAGCAATTGACTTCATTTGGAAATCTTGCTATAATTAGTTATTAGCCCCAGGATTTTCTTGTCATGTTTTAAATTTTCTACATTGTTGACTATGTCATCTGTGAACAAAGACAGTTTTATGTCTTCTTCCCAACCCCTATAATGTACTCTATCATTTTTATTTTATTGCATAAATTGTATTAATAATAAAGTGTAGTAATTGTTCTTTGAGTAATGGAATAAACTTGTTCATAGAATTTATCCTGTGCGGTCATGGTATAATCCTTGTTATACGCATTGTTATATTTGCATCTATGTTCATGAGAGATGTTGATTTTATTTTCTTATTATTTTCTTGTTATTAAAGTAATACTAGGGGCTGGGAAGGTGGCTCAGTGGTAGAGCGCTTTCCTTGCATGCCTGAGGGCCTGGGTTCGATTCCTCAGCACCACATAAGCAAAAAGAAAAAAGCCGGAAGTGGCGCTGTGGCTCAAGTGGTAGAGTGCTAGCATTGAGCTGAAGAGCTGAGGGACAGCGCCCAGGCCCAGAGTTCAGGCCCCACGACCAGACCCAAAAAACAAAAACAAAACAAATAAAGTAATACTAGTCTCAGCAAATGAGTTGGGAATTATTCCCTCAGTTTACATATCCTGAGTGTGGTGTAATTTCTAAGTGTTCTTCTGTGAACCCCTCTGGGCCAGACATGTTCAGTTTTGGAAGATGTTAACTACAGTAGATATTGTGTGTGTGTGTGTGTGTGTGTGTGTGTATTTTACTTGTGTGAGCTTTGGAAAATTGTATCTTTCAAAGAAGAGTCCATTGTTTCTGGGATGTCAAATTTGTGATATAAGGTTGGTCACAGAGGTACAGTGTTTGCAATAATGCCATAACTGTTTTTCAGGTTCATGTCTTTTTGTATTATTTGCTTCCACAATATTTTGTTTAACTAAAGGGTATTATAATTTTAATATATTAGTAAATGTGTTAACTGAAGAGCTATTTTGAATATTCTTAGCATAATATTTAAAATTGTACTTCTTAGTAGGTAAGTCAAAGGAATATATATCCATATACATACAATATATATTTCATATTGTATAATATGTATATATATACATATACACCCTAATGTACTTTTGTATATTCATTAATTTTTTTGTATATTCATTTTGTATATTCTTGTATTTTCATTCTCCATTCCCTGAAATTATTTCGATCACTAGTCAAATAAAAGAGTTATATTTAATAGTCATCTGGTTAATGCGGCTGCTAAGCCTTCTTTCTGGTGACTATCAGCACATATAATCACAGTGAGTTCTGGTGGATGGTCTACTGTTAAAAAAGAAATCTGTACAATCTGTTTTGAATCTTGATTCAGTTGTTATACAAATTTAGTTCCATGAGCATAGATCTTTGATTTTTGCTTTTCATAACTATTATCTCTAAAAAATGTTTAAAAGTATTTTGGAAATTGTTGAGTTACATAGTTATTGCAGTAAAAGGAGATGGTCTATCTTCAAGACATTCACATCTCCCAGGTATCGTATTTTGGAGAAAATTCACCAGGAGGCTAAAAGGAACATTAAACCATTAACAAAGTGTATAAGAGAAAACAGAATTCCTTGGGTATTCTTATCTAGAATCTTATCCAATGAATGTCTCTGCATTTATAGTAAATCATAATTCTTCATAGGCAATCTTCTGTAGATCAGATGTGCATCTTTTCAGTCATATCACTTGGCACAATCTTGGGACTTAGACTACATAGAAAGAACGATATTTCCCTTAAAGCCTGGTATCAGTGGCTCACGCCTTTAATCGTAGATCAGATGTGCATCTTTTCAGTCATATCACTTGGCACAATCTTGGGACTTAGACTACATAGAAAGAACGATATTTCCCTTAAAGCCTGGTATCAGTGGCTCACGCCTTTAATCCTAGCTACTCAAGAGGCTGAGATCTGAGGATCATGGTTCAAAGCCAGCCGCGGTAGGAAACCCCATGAAACTCTTATCTCCAATAAACCATCAGAAAACCGGAAGTTGCACTGTACCTCAAGTGGTAGAGCACTAGCCTTGAGCTGAAGAGCTGAGGGACAGCACTCAGGCCCAGAGTTCAACCCCCACGATTGACCAAAAAAAATATTTTCCTTAGCTCAAATATCACTTATGACAGCCAGGTATTTGATAGGTCTGGAGGGAGCAAACAGTAAATTATACACATTGAGTGTACTTTTCTGACTTAAAAACAACACATAGACCAAGGAAGGGTTGATATTCAATTAGTCCTTACCCAGAGTCTCTTGACAGAGGGGTGCTGCGAAGTTCCTTCTAGAAGCATATGGCTCTAATCAGATGCCTGGATTATGATTTAAGATAAGAAGCAAAATTCCAAGGGATAGAATAAGATCTTCTGAAAACAGAATTTTTCAAAGGTCAAAAGTAATGAGTAGGGCTGGGAAGGTGGCTCAGAGGTAGAGTGCTTGCCTTGCATGCATAAGGCCCTGGGTTCGATTCCTCAGCACCACATAAGCAGAAAAAGCTGGAAGTGGTGCTGTGGCTCAAGTGGTAGAGCACTAGACTTGAGCTGAAGAGCTGAGGGACAGTGCCCAGGTCCAGAGTTCAGGCACCATGACTGGCAAAAAAAAAAAAAAAAAGTAACGAGTAATTCTAATCTACTACAAGAATTACAGTTTCTGCTCCTGTTCTGAATTTAAGTAACTTTTCTTTTTCAATATTCATGCTAATATGACAGCCAAAAGAGAAGTAAAAGTAACTGACTTGAATTAAGCACTGGTAATTATATGAAAACACAAATATGAAAGAAATAGAACAAAAAGAAAAGCAGTAGAAAAATCAGAGTAGAAAATACACAACCTTCAAAGGAAGCTGATAAAAAAAACTCATAATTTAGTCATATGAATACCATCAGTAACAAGACAAAAATAGTTCTTTGTATTGAAGCAATTTGAACATAGTATACAATATAAGCCTTGACCATTACATCCATATGCTATTATAAATCAATAATGAATGAAAATGCATTTGGTTGTAAACAGGAGTAAAGAAAAATACAGAATAATTAAAATGAAGGTCATTCTATTTACATTATTAATAAGTCTGAGCAATTAGTATAATGTTCTTGCCATCTCTAAATGTCTGCTCACAAGTGAGTCTTTTTTCTATAATAACATTTCATGAAATGTATCTAAATTATGTGTGTTCAGAAATATTTCACTAAGTATATTTGTTATGACTATTCTGGCTCTTAATTACCAAACATAATCTTTACCTTTTCAAGTTACTGACTTTATTCCCAGCTTTATGGGAAAAATTTCAGAAAACATTGCTTTTTTCAGATTTAGAATAGAGAGCAAACAGATGCTGTACTGCTTTTCTTAGTTTATTGAGGATTAGCTATTCTAGTGTGTTAAACTTGCCCCAAATTGTTTGTCTATAAAAAGAAACAAGATTTTATCGTTTTAGCCAACTAAATCAAGCATCAACTTTATTAATATTTAAGTAAAGTATATGCACTTGCCTAGTAGGATGCACATCTACATACTGACATCTCTACCACCACTTTGTAGAGTGTTTCATTTGTCCAGCATTGAGTCTGTTTTTCATATATGTCTTGGCTTGATCACCTGGTAGGTGCTAGGGCTCAGTTTCCAACAAGTGCATTCATAGGTTTTAGATCTAAGGTCACAGCTGGCCTGTCAATAGGAGCTCAGGGTGGGAAAAAGATGGTGGTGTGAGGATGCCATAGATCACAGGGAAGAGCATTGTCAGTTGACCTGCTAATTCAAAAGGATAAGAGAAAGTAAATTAAACCTTGCCATCAAAGAGAGATTGACCAGCTGTAGCTTCTAAGAGTTTCCTCTCTAAGTATCCAAATTCCTTAATGATATTTTCTTTAATTTCCTGCTCCCAAGATTTCTGCAGTGTCAGAAGGTGATCTACCAAAGCTTTACCTTAGAAAAATAGGCATGAGTGAGATGAAGAGCTTTCCAACTCTTCCAAGAGACAAATTTATTATGAAAATAATTGCAGAAGAAAATTAACAGACCTTTAGCGAAAATCTACCCTTTATATTTACTGAAATATACTTTGAGCGTTACTTGATTATCCCAGAAAACTAATTTTTATTTTCTCAAGTGAATCAAAATATAAAACACTATAAAGTTTTAAAACTAGTTAGAAGATTACTGAATTTTGTTTGACACTAGAGATTACAGCAAATGTGATTAATTGCCACTCATAATTGTGGTTTCATTCCAGTGGTTATTGCTTGTCAGTATCAATTAATAGCTCAACAAAAACCTCATTCATTCCAGAATATTAAAGAATGATGGCTCATGGGAATTATGCTAAACTAGCACTTTCAATTAGATTTTGAATTTTATAGGGTACTGAATAATAGTTTATAATAGTATGTACCAGTGAGTTATTGTTGAATAGTAATTACTATAATCATGTATGTTTGTCTGGAGAATTGTAATTAGTATTGTTTTTGTGTTTAAAAATAGACTATTGTACTTAATTTTTCACATAATGTATAGGCTTTGAAGTTTATTATGTAAGGAAATTAACTACCAGAATAACATGTTACAATAATCTAGAAGAAATGTACAGGGTGTGACTGTTGTTTCATTGGCAGGAAAAGATTAAAGGTAAACTATCAACATGACAAAACTATGGATCCTGTGCATAGTGTGAACTCTATATATTTCACTCTTCCTTTCCTATTGTATGAATAGTTTTCCATGTAAATTCATAAAAACTGGTACAAAAGTAAAATGGAATGCAACACAGTTTCTAAGTTGAAGAGATTAAAATTCAAACTTTTGTCTACATCCAGAATCTTTTTGAATTTGCTTTCAAAATTATTTTGCTCATGCAATTCCCTTCCCATCAATCCTCAGGAAATGAGAAAGCATATACATTTCATATTCAATGCCATAAATACAGGCTTGCTTTTACTTAGCAATACTCAATAAAGAAAACATTCTACAAGGACATTTAAGACCTCCTCCAAAAGGCATGAAAGAATCTATTAATTCAATTCTAAATTTAAGATTCAAGACCTAAAATGTTAATTCTGAATACTAAGTAAAATGAAGCCTTGTAGATTTTTAAAATCCAATTCGTTTTTTTTCCCCTTAGCATAACAGTATCAGTAGTGTTTTAGTGTGAGGGGAAAAAAAGAAAGTATCAGTACTATTTGTTCAATTAACTGAAGGTTGAAAAAGATATAACAAGTTGGGAAATACGAAAATCATTAAGTTGACCCAATTAACCCAATAGAGTAATTGTACATTAACACGTCGGAAAAATAAGTGAATCAACTAAACCAGAGACTACAATTTCACATTGCTTTGGTTGTGATTTTCATCAACTGCGTTTATTGAATTGATCATTTTTTCTTCCAATTTCATGCATTAAGCTCAAATTATACCACACTTTATTTTAAGTTACTGTTTCACCATTATTGAATTAAGAAGCTTTACTGATGTCAATGTAAGAAGTTCAAAAAGAATATAGAGAATAACATTAGAAACTTGGAAATATTATTTATTACTCTAGATGAATTTATTCCATAAATGTTACTTGCAATATCACTAAGTACTTTGGAACTCATATTTACTTAAGGGCCATTAAACTATTTCTGCCCTTCCTACCACCACTAAAATCCTGTTTGTTTTTCTGAAATAAATGTTGAACTCATAGAGGCTCTAGAATTAAAAGGTCTGTATTCTGTTCACACCTTCTATTTTTCTACCGGTTCTGTGACTTATTGACAGTAGCTTTGGTTTTTCTCCTCTGTAATATTTTGTTGTCCTTAATTAAGGAACAAATAAATAATAGGTATAAACATGTAGAAGAGCGTCTGGACAGTAATGGCTCAGGTAGAAGTATTAAAATTGACTTCATAATCTTAGCTCAAGCCTGGATGTGTCCTTTTCCTGGTCACAGTCTTTTTATGTTTTTTTTTAATTGTAAAAATAATGTACAGAAGGGTTGCAGTTACATGAGTAAGGTAATGAGTATGTTTCCTATAGAGCATTCCTATAGAGCATTGTTACCTCCTCCTTTGTTTTTCCCCTACCATCCCTGGTGAGTCTTTACTGTTGATTTCTGCTCATCAGTCTAGCCTATCAATTGGCTTTAGGACCCTCATGATGTTGTACAGTTTTGAGCACTGTGAGCTCTGCAAATATCACAGGAGTGTCTTCTACATTGTCATACAAGTCATTCATAATAATGTCAAAAAGACATGACTAGGTAAAGAACTCTTTGGCATAACAATCCAGTTCTCCTGGCCCGGGTGAAGCTGATGCACTAATCTCATACTCTGTAATAAAGTGGTACAAACAACATTGCATCAGCTTAACCAAATTATTATTCGACTCACAGGTCTCTAGTTTAAGCATGAGGATATTATGAGGAATACTGTGAAATACACTTTTACACAACTAACAATGTGTGGCTTTAAATAACCTCTTAATTAAATTATTAAAGAGACCATGGATAGACTTAATATCTCACTAACTGGAGAGTAGTTGTCTTTATTTCTTTTACAAAGGACAGAGGAGAGTGAACAACCAAAGGACAGAAAAGTTTTATTGTCATTATCACAACTTGACTTGTATTTCTTCTTCAAATATTTTATAAACAAGTAGTTCACCTTTTCAATTTGCAAGATACACATGAAATATGCTTATTTGGGCACATAACTTTGTCTGGCATTTCCTCCTCCTTCAACCATGCATAATTGCCTTTAAATAATCCTATGACTTTTCTAAGTCCCATAAATGAAAATGCATACAACAGCGCACAGTAAGAGTGAAAGTAGATGAAGGCTATTTTTCTCAAGTTTCCAATTCAGTGCATTTTAATGGAACCCAAAAATCTAGTTTTTATTTCCGTTGATTTTGCAAGTAGTCCATAAGCTTTTTCATTTAAATACTAAATGAAGGACTTTATTGAAATTTATTATAAGTCTTCCTTTTCTGGAAATGATTTATTGAAGGTCCTTATAAGAAACATGGTTTTCTATTACTTTAAACATTAGAATGTCAAAATTTGCCCTATAAACAATTCCTTGATCACATAAATATTGTATACAGAGAAACATATCTCCACATTTAAAATACTACACTATAAAACTTTAATTACCCTGCTCTGATTGACTTAGCTAGATAATTGCTGATCTCAATTATTCACTGAAAAGGCACAGTCTAAGAAGAAAACTTGTCCTAGGGAGGACAAGTTTAATAGGCTTACTAGAATAACAACCTTTCCTCTCCCAGTTCTCTGATAAATATTTGATCAAATTCAGGACTGAGGCCTCAGCCAAAGCATTCCAAATCTGATCTCAATGACATGCAGAAGACAGACAGACACTAATTACCTGAGGATTGGATGAATGGTTGAAAACTGCACATCGCTACTGAGAAGCAGATATTATTAGCAGTTGACTATTTTTCCTGACTTTATTTCCCTCCTCCCTTCCTGAAACATGTAATTCCCATTTGTATACATTCCTTTTTCTCCCAGTCTACTTCCATTCCTTCTCGGGAGTGAGGGGAGAAGGGAATCAATGTTTTCCTCAGCACATTCATGCAACTTTGGCCCCTTAACAACCTCTGTGATGGTAAATATTCTTGCCCTTTAATCATACAGCTTTGTGCAGAGAAAATGCAAGAGAGAACAAAGGGTCCTACTTCTGAGGAACAAAGAGTCCTACTTCTGAATTTCTGAATTTTCTATCTACCTTCTTTCCAGGCATCCAGGGAGGCCAGACTTCAGTATACATGCCAGCATCTATACAGCTCAACATTTATAAATTGACGTTTGATATTATAACTGAATACTATCTTAGTAACTTCAAGAAACAACTATGAAAATCTCTTTCTCTGTCTGTGGGTAATTGGTACATGGTACCTTCACTATGTTTTCCACCTTGGTGGGTCTGCCATAGTATTTTCAAGGGGCCGTGTATATAATGAAAGGTATATGGGGCAAGAGAAATGGAAATCCAGTAGCTGGAATTCTAGTGTTGCAAAGTCCCTTCTTTGTGCTTTGAGATAGTCACGTTTATTGATTGGAAAGATGGGGCTATATTGATAATGACATAAATCAATTAAAATTATTGCCTTTGTTTTCATTTTGATGGTGAACATCTGTCATAAGTAGCAGCACAACAAGCATAAAAATGGTGGTGCTTTCAGTTAATTGGTCCAGCTGCATCAATCCATTACTTTATCCATATTTCCTGCTGCTTTTCACATCAGTGTATTTTCTTTTCCAATCGCTAATCAAAGCTCAATCGAATTTCCAATGTGTGTATTACACACTAGCAATTTCATATGGAATGTAGCCTTGGGGATTACAGGTTATGCAATGTTTTCTAAGAAATATTGAGCAAGAGGCTAAGGTTACCTCATTCAAGAACATTATTAATTAGTAAAATTAACTTAGCATACCCACAGTAATTTACTGAAAAATGTTAAGAGAAGTCAAGCAAACTGTTTCCTACTGAACACACACAAAATCTGCCCCTATAACCCTATTAACATTTAATTGATCAAGTTGTCCTATGAAAATGATTATATTAAAATCCTACTTAAGTAAAGCAATAAAAAGTTCCATATATCACCTCATTCTATTCAGAGATTTATAGTTATCTTACCATAAACCTCAGGCAATAGAAATAGTGGGTTTGTTTGTTTGCTTACTTGCTTTGTTTTTGGTGGGTACTGAGATCAGAATTTAGGGCCTTGCTAGGCCCTAAATGCTTATAAGGCTGGTGTTCTACTTACCACTGGAGCCATGACCCCTAAAATAAGCTCTTTGCTAATAACTTTGGAAATTGAATATAGTGAAGTTTTCTGCTGGATGGGATTGGCTTAAACAGTGATCTTCTGGATTAAAGTTTTCTGAGTAGTTTTGGATTACAAGCATGATCCACTGGTGTTTGGCTACCATGGAAATGTTATCAGTGAATTTTATTATTGTTATTATTTTTCGTATAAGTGTTGAGAACTCTTCTGGAACATAGGCATCCCTTTTAAGCTTGTAAAGCACAGCATGGAGTGCTGGGAGGGACCCTTCCTGTGTTACCTAGACTTGTTCAAGAAATCATCTCAAAAGGGAAAAATATTTCCTAAATACAGGTGTTTAAACTTGTTAGTAGAAAAGACCACTAACTCAAAATTCAGTGGTGGTATTAGGTCGTGCTAAAAGCTGTGGGATGCCAGCAGCTAAAATGTGGGATACCAACCACATTTTGTTTCCAGTGAACTGAATTTTAAGTGGTCTTTGGAAGCATTGCCACATAATGCTAGGCCAGGATTTCCATTGTTTGCATTAATATATTCAAAGTAAATTTCCTTGAGGTTTACAAGGGAAGAGAAAGTACACTTTGGAAAAGTATGTGTTTCTTCTAGAGAAGAGAACAAATGAAATTAGATGGTAAAACAGGAATTCTTTAGAAACCTAAGAGGTATCCTGGTACAGGTAGACTAACAAATACAGAATGGATGGCAATCATGATGTGTTTATCTGTTCATGAACTTGTATCATCTTTTTGTTTTCAGTGCTGGAGTTTGAACTTAGCGAGTTTAGCTTGCTAGGCAAGCATTCAACCACTTGAACTGTATCCACTTTGCTTTATTTTTCAGATAACATCTCATGTTTTTGCCTAGTCTAGCCTGGACTTCAATACTTCTATTTATGCCTCCCACGTCGTTAGGATTGGAAATATGGCCACCATACTTGACTTCACAAACATTTTTTTCTTATTTAAACATGTGCCCAGAACATCTCAAGTTGAAAGTCAATATGCCCCTGAGAGTTAGCAAGCACTAACAGTAGAAGCACATTGGCAAGGAAAATATTCTATATTTTGCTGCAAAAATCTAAAATTCAAAGCACAGAATAGAGTGTGTGTAATGAGAAACACATATATGGGAAGCATTTCCTTTGGTAAGAAAGAAGGATGTTACAAAGGGACAGATGATAAGTTTGTGGTGATGGGACAAAGCCCTCAACAGTATTTGACTGAGTTGCCCCGGGTAGAATGACAGTAGTAGGACTTAGATCATGTTTTATGTTACTAGTTGACTTTCTGTGCCTATCGATATCTCATCAGAGGTTAAATATGGCTTGCAGTTTGACTTTGCCCTTCTCTACTAATGTTACATGTTCTATGCTGAGTTCTTTTAACCCTACTTTTGGCTTCTATAATCTTTTTTTTTCTCTACTTAAATCACATTTTATGGAAAGTAACTATTGCCCTCAACAACTTTTATATTATTATTGTAAAGATGATGTATAGAGGGGTTATAGTTACATAAGTCAGTAAAAAGTACATTTCTTTTTGAACAGTGTTTCCTTTTTTTAAAAAAATAATTTTGCTTAACAACCAGAGAAGTCAGTTACACATCGTATTCTGTGGATTTGCTGGCTTGGCTTTTCTTTTTAATTCTAATGCCACCCAACCTAACAATAATTGAATCTCCAGAAATCTGGAGGCTGAGTAACCTGGACAGAAGTACATTTTCAAAAATGTCCTTAGGTGAACTAATACTCAGTCAGGCTTGATAATTGCTGGCTAAAGCTCTCAGAAATAATAAAAGGGTGTACATAGCTCCTGAAATTGTCCATGAAAAACACTGTTATGAAAACAAGTATTTAAGTACTTAAACTAAATTGGAAGACAGTCTTTCTGGGTACTACAGTATCTTGGGCTTATCTTCATTGGGTTATTTTTGCTTTGTTTTATTTTTTGCTTTTACTTTTTATTTCATATGTATATATCTTATATATATATATATATATATCCTTTATTATTACCTATAAATAGGCATACCAAAGAGTGCCAATTTAACATGTCCATTATTTTTATTCCAGGAGAGAGGCTTGAATTCAGGGCCAGCCTTCTCTCCTTTAGCATTTTTGCTCGAGGGTGGAGCTTTACCAGTTGCTTCCACTTCTGACTTTTTCTGGTTATTTGGAGAAAAGAGTGTCATGGATTTTTCTGCCCAGGCTTGGTTCAAACTGGGATCCTCAGATCTGTCTCCTGCATGCATGATCACAGGCCTTAACATTTCTATTATATAAGTAATGTGTCTTGATCAGTCATATCCTCCATCATTCTCCCTTATCTTACACACCCCTTCCACCACCTCTAGTCTCATAAGTTTCCTAATTCCTGTTTCACATAAGTACTTTGAGCATTAGACCTATTTGATTCACCATTTTTTGGACTTGTCTTACCATAACATTTATTTTATCATAAAGTCTTATTTTTGGCCCTCTCACTTCCAATGTATAAGAATTAGATTTTAGCTGTTTTGTCTTTTTATTTCACAGCTTCCTGAGCATTTAAATAAAAGGTTTTAAAAAGACAGCACCTAGATTATAGGTAGGGAACAATTTTGTATTGTTTTCATTCAAGTTCAGAGCCTTATGTTGGTGAATGGAAATTAGGGATCTATGTGGTAGGGTTCAATATTTTAACTAAATGTAAGCTGTTGCAAATGACAAATTCTTACATCACTGCTACCCTAATAATACATTTGAGAAGTCATTTTTATATCATCTTCACAATATTGTGAGCCACCATGTTGGATAAAGGTATTTGGATGAAGTTCATTAGCATCCAGTGTTTTCTACAACCATATTAGTACTATGGTAAACACAAATGAGCTTGTCAAAGGTTAACTTTTAGACCATGTTTGTATTTTTACTTATATTAAATAGCACTAAAATTTATAATCATTTTGGATGATGAAATTGAAACAAAAATTGTTTGAGAAACATATTTCACTCTAGCTACTTTATACTGAAGTACAAAGACTGTTTTCCAGCCTTGGGAATCTAAGGAGAAAGTTTTGTTTTTGTTTTTTGTTGTTGTTGTTTTGTTGTTGTTGTTTTTTGGGCATGGGGCTTGAACTCTGGGCCTGAGCACTGTCCCTGAGCTCATTAGCTAAAGGCGGTGAGCATTCTACCACTTGAACCACAGCACCACTTCCAGTTTTCTGGTGGTTTATGAGAGATAAGAATCTCACAGACTAAAACAAAACAAAACAAAAAAGAAGACTCTCACAGACTTTCCTGCCCAGGCTGGCTTTGAACCAGCATCCTCAGATCTTAGCCTCTTGAGTAGCTAGGATTACAGATATGAGCAACCAGCACCTGGTGAGAAAGTTATTTTAACATCAGTGACAAATCTCACAGGTAACAGAAGCCCCTGTGCCCTGTCTACCAACTACCCTGTAGAAATACAGACCGTTGTTCGTGTGCACAGTCTCTATGCCTATATTTTTTTAAGTTTTAAAATTTTTACTACCTACCAACTGTCTCGTTTCCTGTTTTAACATTTTCACTAGTATCAATTAGTTGTACAAGGGATTTCATTCTGATATTTCTATGTATGCATGAGATGTGCCTTGATCAGATTTAATCCTCACCATTAGTCTCTGTCATCTCCACTCACCTCTTCCTAAACCACAGGCTTCATTGTTCTATTTTCACACATGTACCTAACAGTGTTTTGAGCATATTCAACTCCTTTACCTTTTTGGTTCATACTCTCCCCTCTAGTAACCACACTCCTAATAGAACTTGTTTTGCATACTTGTCATTCATCTTGTTTTCAGTGTCTGCTAATGGTCCAAAGGAGTTTTAGATTGTATTTTGTACATGCATACAGTACTTTAATCAGATCAATCCCCCCATTTACTCATTTAAAATGATTTTAAAAAAATGAAAGCAAAACAACATAAAAACCTTATTTCCCAACATCCAGGCTGATAGTGGTAATAGATGAATCATGTTCTTCAGGTCTCCATAGTCTCTTTAGATGATACTCAGAGCTTTCTTCTTTTCTGATGGTGTGCAAAATAAGCTAGGAGGCTTCAAGAGATTAAAAGATAAGGTATGAAAAAAACACTGCCAAGTCTTCACTACCGTTTACTATTATATATCTGTTGAAAATTTTAGTAGGAATGATTAGAATGGCCTCCTCAGTCTCCTGTTGTATGAATTATACTCGGCTATTCATTCCCTTCTTGGCTCAATATAAAAAACAATATATTTGATTTATTGAAAATACTTCTTGTCAACAAACTCTTCAAATTATTTGGTAGTATTCCAATTTGATTGATGTAAAAATAGATTTTCTTTCTGGTATAGTAAGAGATCATTTATGACCATTTAACAGCATTGATTGTATGCCAACATCACAGAGAGCTTTGAAAACACTGTCCTTGTCCAAATTATCCTCACATTTACCTATGAAACTACTAGGTAAAGAAATTATTTCCAAATAACAGATTATGTGCCCCAGTAGAAGTACATACAAAATGTTACATTGTATCCTAGAAATGCTTAACTGTTAATTATCATTAAAATCCTAATTCGACTATTATTAGTTTAATAAATAATTATAAGCAAATTTCCTTGTGCATCCTTTGATATTTTAATAAGTTTTTCATTGTGAAAATACTGTACTGAGGAGTTACAATCACATGAGCAATGTAATGAGTACATTTCTTATCCAGCATTGTTGTCTCTTCCTTTGTTTTTCCCCTACCATCTCCACAACTACATCCCCTCCCTCCTAAATTGTAAAGTTCGTTTTTCAACATAGTGTCTTGTACATCTCATTGTTACAATGGTTCAACTTGTGTCCCTATTAAAACAATTTGTTCCCTCTGCTCCCCAAATTATACTAACATCAAATACAGTGAATCCGCTACAAATACATTTGTCTGTTATGCAATTGAAGCAGACTATCTGCTGGATTATCCATTGCTTTAAAATATTTCCTAAACAAATATGCCAGGACAGCACTATATCTCATCTAATTCTTGTGTGGATGTCTCCTGATCCTAGCCTTGGCAAACCTTCTGTAAAAAACTCCATAACAAATCATGAATAATAAATAGCAGTGAGCTGTATTGTACATCCAGTACAATGTCCATTAAATCAGAACATTAACTTCAGGAACACAGAGCCTTTTGAAAAACCATAAAGTCATTTGCAAATTATTTGAGGAACCACACTCTAAATATATAGTGATAGTTATCCTTCTTGGTTGAGTATTTGGCTATCAGGCGTCATATGGGCACTGAATATTAGAATGTCCTGCAATAATTACTTAGGTCTGTATTCTAAATGTTTTTTTTTCCACTGACATCTGACTGGATGTGCCCTTCTCTCTCTCTCTCTTTCACTCTGTATGTCTCTGTCTGTGTGTGTGTGAGTGTGTGTGTGTGTGTGTGTGTGTGTGTGTGTGTGTAATGCTGGTACTGTAATGCCCTTTCTCTGCCACAGATTATCAGCAGCTTGCAGTGACAGGGCTAAGATAGAAGGATAGCTCTTCTCCAGTGAACTGATTTTAAATGAAAAGAAAATTGAACCCATGTTCAATTTGGTCTGTCTCCCAGATTATAGAGACTGACTATCTCATTAGTGATTAAAACACCAGCTGTTTATATGTTGGAGTCGGCTGACCAGTTTAATGATTTTGGAATCTGACTGTTCTCTTCTTTTAGCCAACATGGAGATCATGAGGGTTTCATTCTCTCCCAATTCACCCTGAAGTAAAACATCACAAATGGTCATGAAAAGGCAATGACATCGTCTGCTGTGGACTCCAGACTTGGTGTGCTGTTATTTTAGCAGTAGTAATAAACATTATGCAACTGGCTTTGTGGTTCATGCTTCAGTGACCTCATAAATTTACTCACATTGCACTCCAAAAAGCCAAGAAAACATTATTCTTTCATTTCCCAACTCTTACCCCTTTCCCAGGCCTCCTTTCCACACACGAAGTAATAGAAATAAAGTACTAGAAGTTAGGCTAAACAGAGACTAAATACAGACTGAGACTGATAATTTAATCTTTCTACATTTAGCATTATTCACTGATAAATCATTTGGTTTCACTTTTTTTTCCTTTTGTTATTTTGTTCTTTCCTAATGTTGAGCTACAGAGCAAGGCTAAGGTGGTCTAGCACACTGGCAAGAAAGGATCGGTCTTTTCCTATCCTTGGGTTTAAGTTGTTCATCTAGACCCATCCCCCACCCACCTTCCGGCATTCTCTACAGACACACTACTGAATTTTGTGGCTAGCATAAACTTTTGTGGAAGTTCTGAGATAAGAACAAGATCCAAGAATGATCTCTGGGCCAGCTCTGTCTCACGTTTGTTGTGAGGTGTGTGTGTGTGTGTGTGTGTGTGTGATTTTGTGTGTGTGTGTTTCCACATTCTCCAAGGCATCCCACTGGTTCTTAACCCAGTTTTCCATGCAAGTTCTGAAAGAGCAACAGGACTACAGATTGAACTTTGTCCTTACCCATTCCATCACTGCATTTTGCCTTTGTGCCCATGCGCATGCGCGCGCGCGCGCGCGCGCGCGCACACACACACACACAAACACACACACACACACACACACACACGTGTTGGGACAGTTTCATGTTGATAAGACTCTACTCCATATTTCTCTCTTCTCAGAGTTCCATAAGGGGATGCAGCATTTCTGACCTAAGCATCATTTGAACTTCTTCAAGACATCTGTCGATCATTCCAAGAAACAAGACCAAAGCTCATGAGTTTGCCTCTATCGCCTTTATTCAGGATTTTGTTTTCCCTCCTACTGTTCCTTGGCTTCCCAGAGACAGATTTTTCTTTTCCTGCCCTTTGTCTTTTCTTTTGCCTACTTAATTACTCAAGCTTCATGATGAAATTGTAAAAGTATTTCCTTCTTTACATTATTGGAGATATTCCATGGCCTGTCACTTTCATTATTAGATATTCTTCCTCACAGGACTAACAGATATTTATTCTTTTTCCTTCCCACCTAATTTTTTCCTTACTGCCTCCCTCCACCTCTAACTTCCCGTTTTCTTGCCCAAAATATCAATATCATCGTTTGGGGGGGGGTTGTTAGGAAAATATCGTTTACATGGTACCCATATATCTTTCTTTAGAAAAACTAATCATCCAAAAAAATGAATACCAGGAAATAGGCACTTGAAAATTGTTGGGAGAAGTCAAGGAAAGAAGATATATGAATGGCAAAAATGAAAGGAGAATAATGCAGTTCCAATATTCAATACCTATTCTATGAAATTAAGAAAATTGAGAGGAGAATTTGGTTTGGGAAGGATGTGGGACAATAATGAAAGAGAAGACATCAGTCATGAGGTATTATACTTTTAAGTTAATTTGTTGAGTCGTACAACTTCTTTGTACCACTACTTAAAGATAATACAAATATAATTTTTAAAAAGGTACCATATAATGCCACTATTTATATGAAGTTATACTTTTAAATTCATTAATATCTATTTTCACATACTAATACCTTAAACTATCTGTGTATATTTCTTCAGATAGCATGAATGTCACCTGGGATATATGAATGCTTTAAATTGTTGCATCAGTATACTTGAGAAGCTGTATTTTACATTGATTATCTACACATAAAGTGTAAGATCTTAAAGAGTCTGTTTAAACACCAGAGTTCATTGTTCTTAACTGCTGACCATAGCAGAACAGCTTATATAGTATAGGCATGATTGGTTAAGACTTAATGTTGATCAGCTCAGTTTCCAGTCTTTCTCTTAACTTCTTTCCAGAGATGAGGAGTAAAGTTGAAAGTCTCATGTCCTGAATCATCCCTTAATGATGGTCTTTCAATGGCCAGACATCCTCTTGACTTCTTAGGATTCAAAGAATGCTCTCTCCATCTTGGATCTGACAAGGACTTTAGGAACTGTGTATTAGAAAATAGGAGTAAAACCACCAAATATAAATGCCACAATATAATACTAAACTAAAAATAGAGATCTCAGAGTCTAAACAAACTAAAATTAGAGTTCAAAATCTACACTAGGAGTGAACAACAAATTGTATCTGAAATACATAAGTCCTATAGAAATTTCATCAATAACTGAATGATTAATATAATCAAGCACTTGCCAAAAGAAGCTATGCAAATGGTCAATATACACAAGGGAAGATGCTCACTCTCATTTCATTGGTCATTGAAGAATTTCAAATTAAATCCAAATGAGGTGCATTTACATATGTCGACATGTTAGGAAAATGAAAATTGAAGAACTTGGCAAAGTTGAAAACTGATACAGTAGGAATATGGATTTGAGTACCCCCTTTGAAAACTATTTTTGCCAAATCCATTGAATATAAATGAATACATGCTCTATAAAATACAGATATTCCTTTTGAATATTGTAAATAATTTTAAAAAATTTATAGAAGGGTGACTAAAATTTTGGAATAATACTTGGAAGATTTTGAAACAAATGCTATCCAAAGATATATAATAATGATGAAGACTTCACACAGGGACATTCATTCAGCAAACACTAAGAAGCTATGACTTTACTAGTGCATTTTTCTGCATTTCTAGTATACTCTTTTTAGAAGTTTATTTAAAAGTCATTCACTTTATGGAGATACTTTGTTCTGAACAAAATTCTTAAATCCTTTATTATTCTAGGGAAAATGTGATAAACAGAATTGAGAATATCTCGAGATATTCCATACAGTAATGTAAAAGTCTTTTTTTTATTGTGAGAATACCGTACAGAGGAGTTACAATTACATGGGCAAGATAATGAGTACATTTCTTATCAAGCATTGTTGACTCCTCGTTATTTCCCCTTCCCATCCTTTCCCATACTACTCCCCACCCCCTACCCAATCCTCCCCACCCCCTACCTCATCCTTAGTGTGGTCTTATTTGTGACCATTTGGGTAAATACCCAAAAGTCGGATAAAAGTCTTATTTTCATAGACAAATTCAAAGTCAATCCAAACAAAGAGCTGAGTGTTTAAAGTTACATACTTACCAATATGCCATATAAACAACAATGTGAGAATATTAATAACTAGCTCTGAGTTAACAAACATGGGATTTATTATATTATTATTACACTTGGGTGTATATTCAAATGTTTTTTAAAGAAGAAAACACATGCATCTGGCAAATAAACAAATCTAACAGGAATAGTAAATTCATATCACAAATAAATTCCCTTGGAGGAAGAGAAAGAAGAACTGAGAAAATAGTAATACACTAAAATTCAATAAGAAAACTTAGTTTGTTTCAGCCAAAGTTCACTGAAACTTCTTGTATATCTACCTTCTGTAGAGCAAATTGACCCTTGTTTCTATTCCTAGGATTTATTTTCACCATTCCTCTCTATGAAGTCTGAATTACTATGGTTTTGCCTCTAAATTCCAAATGTTCTATTATCGGATTGATGTCTATTTTCTTATATACTATGATGGACTAATTATGCTTTATAGAGAAGGTTATTCCTCAAAATACTTTAGTATATGCTTAAGAACCCTATTATATCTAGAAATATTATTCAACATATTATTTATAAGTTATTAAACTCATATTATCATTTTATTATATATTAAACACTTACCAACATGCAACATCTTTTACAACATCTTTTGTTTCACGTATTAGTTTACTTAGTCTCTTAAGAATGAATATGAATATGCTATTATCCTCATTTTATGCATTAGTAACTGTGGTACAGAGAAAAGCTTGGGGGACGCCACACAGTAAGTGTAAGAGCTCCAGAATTAAACTTTAAAATGTTTGAAATAATACTTCTTGATTTTGTGTGTGTGTGTGTGTGTGTGTTTGTAGATATTGGAGTTTGAACCCAGAATCTTATTGTGCTAAACAGTGCTCTACCACTTGATCCACGTTACCAGCACCTTTAAAAAATTTTTGAACCCAACACAGAAAATTAGAATCAGGAATCTTCCAAGATACTTCAAGAAATCATAGCCTTTTCTTTAGCACTTTCATCTTAATTATAGCAAAATTATCTTCTGAAATTATGGAACATAAAGTCTATTCATCTTGAATATTACATTTGAATTTTTCACAAGGGTATTTGCATTTTATCATCAAAATTTAGATGTCAATTTTGGTAGAAATTATCATTGTGCTGTTTATCGCTAATTACTCCTTTGAAAATTTCTCCAGTTTCATACTTCAATGTATATTATCCCATAAAGCCATAACCTTGTGAGTATAGCTTAAGAGGAACTTTAACTTTAGAAACAGAGTTCAAGTCCTCTAAGCTGATGGAGCTAGAGAAATACTTGCCATGATGGATCATGCAAAATCTCATTAGGCAGAAGTTGAGGGCACAGTTAAATATATGAAGACCTGAAATGAATTGTAACCAATAAGATTTTTTTTCACTACTTGATGAACTACTGCACTTATTAAAAGTAGCTTTGTTCTTTCTAGGCGCCATATATTAAATGTGTTCAGGAAACCAACTGTGATAATAGCCATTTCAGTACGATGCCCAGACATAATGCACTTGTTTTCATCCAGAACTTTTGTGAAAGTTTATAGACATACAAAAAAATTGTTTAACTCATTACCAGTCTTAAGTATCATGACCTGTAGCTTGTCTTATTAATTAAAGCCCAAGAATAAAAACATGCTCTCATAGATTACACATGGAACAAGTTATGTATATAAAGTACTGAAAGAGTTGCCAGAAACAATATACTTGATTCCATATGTTGGTATGTTGTGCATACAATTTAATCAAACAGCTAGGAATTTTGAACTAATATACATTATTCATCCTGGCATATGAGAATGCCAGTTTCTTACAACCAGACTAACAATTGCTTTTGTTTCTCTATCTGATAATGATAATATCATCTCATTTAACTTGGTTTTTACTTAACTGCTAAGGTAGTTGCCCCCTTTCCTTGTGTGTATTTTAATAAACACAAAAGACATTTAAATTTGTTTTGAGAATATTTTCTTATTCCATCTGTCTAATTTTTGGTACTATTTATTTTTTATTAAGTTGCAATATATCTCTATACATACATTCATTCAAGCCCTACATATATATGCATATATAATCATTTATTTGTATGTTTAACAATTTTATACATAATGTAGACTTTTTTTGGTCAGTTGTGGAGCTTGAAATCTGTGCCTCTGCACTGTCCCAAAGTTCTTCAGCTCAAGGCAAGCACTCTACCACTTGAGCCACAGTGCCACTTCTGGGTTTCTGGTGGTTATTTGAAGACTCTTATGGACTTTCCTACCTGGGCTGGCTTTAAACCATTATCTTCAGGTCTCAGCTTCCTGAGTAGCTAGGATTACAGGCATGAGCCACTGATGCCTGGCCATCATATAGATTTTTTTACTTTTCATGTTCCCTTATGTTTTTGATGTATAGAAATCTTTAAGTACTTAATTCTTTCACAATTTTGCATTCAGCATTATACTTAAGAGAGCTTTCCATACCCAAAGTTTGAATAAATGTGCACATTATTTCTAAATGACTTATGATTCTATTTTCCTTTTAAATGTAACCTCACTAAAATCTATTTTGAAACAAGTTATAAGATAGGAATTGAAGAATGCTTGATTTGGCAAATAATTTTCTACACATTCTATTATCATTTTTCCAATAATCTATACTCACTAAGTTAACATCCCAGAATCACTCTTCCTGATGTACTGAGTCTCTTTCTGAACTTTTATTTATCTCTATTCATCTGTCTTCCTGTCTCTATACTACTACCACTTGGTGGAATTTTTGTTAAACTACATTAAAATTATATATTACTTTGGAAAAAATTCTGCTGATTTTTATTTTATTATGGCTATATTATAATGGTGTTCTAACAGCACACAAAAAAGAGAATTTTAATTAACTAATTTCATTATCCATAATGCTCTGATAAATAAGAAGCTTAGCAGCCATTTTCCAGTCCATTTCTAATGTCTCTTTCACGTGCACATACCCCTGTCCTCGACTGACCCATCATTCCTATCTTCACTTTCCCAATTTTACTAATTTGAGAATTTTATACAATTTTGAGAATTTTATTTGTATCTGTTAATTACTCTATATTCAGATTTGAAGTGACCTGGCAGTATACATAAAAGCTTTCAACAGATTCTGAAAGAAATTCATGACCATAAGGATCATGAACCATTGTTCCAGACCATTTAAAGCGTCTCATTAATTTCCAAAACATAATGTAATTTAAAAAATTTCTTGACACTAAGGTACTTAAATGACTCAAATGGCTCTGACATTACTTAATGAAATGTATGTAAAATAGAAATGTTAATGTCTAGAAGGCTGAGGCCCAAATAAAGTACCACCTACAACGTCCAGAGGACATTTCTTTATTTCCAGAATATCTGCAGTTAAAATTCAATTTGGGAAAGGAGACTCAACTTGAAAAACAGAATGTTATCTAATCTACACTACATTCCATAATGTGATTGACGGGAAGCCATTCATTTATTCATCCATACATATACTCAAGTTTCACACAATCATACAACATAGTACTCTACAAGTCCCAGGCTCTGTAATTAGGGTAAAATTTATTACATAGACAAAACCTGTGAAAATCTTTGCCACATTGAAAACTACAATCTTGCATAATGACACAAACAATTAAAAAGAAATCAATGAGAATAAGAAAAATAAAAATTGCTTAGTTGGTAAGGTATGTATATAAGAGGGTGGAAATTTTAGATAGGGTAACTGAGAAAAACTCTCAATGTGAAGATGATATGCTGGATGATATCTGAAAACTGTGATTTAGGAACTTGACAAACAAGGCGGTGGTGTGATAGAAGTAAAGTGAGTTACGGAGGTAGAATGATGGGCATGGACTTTAGAATACTATGAGGGTCCTTGTCAATCAAGCTAAAGTCACTATCTCTTGGAGACACAACTGGTAATGTAGAGCAGAGAAGGGCCTTGATCTGACTCACTGTCTGCTCATTGTAGTGCTTGCATTGAAAGCCAGTAGTCAGTGACAAAGTCAGAGCTTGGTCAACCAGTTCAGAGCTAATCCAGTGACCTAACAGAGAAATTTGTGTTATCATTACAGTGGCAGGAAGGGAGATAGTGAAAGGTGGTTATGTTCTAAACATAGAACTTTATAACTTTGGTGGGAGGGGACACGGGGGGGGGGTAAGATGGGAAGAAATGGGAAGGGGAGACAAAGGAGGAAGCAGCAATGCTTGCTAAGAAATGTACTCATTACCTTGCCCATGTAATTGTAATCCCTCTGTATGGTATTTTCACAATAAAAAAAAAAGAATTTGATAGTAAAGAAGTTATAGGGTTTTCAAAAAAAATGACTTAATGACAGGCATAAGATCTTGAATGGAGCTTAATCATTCCCTATCATGAGAAGAAGACATCCACAGGAGGTACAGGTATGAAGGGGAAAGGTTATGAAATTAAGTGATATCAATGCATTTTCAGGATATAAGGCGGATTTGGAGCTATTGGCTGGGAGGCTTTCATTATGCTTCTAGCACTATGAGTCTAAGACCATTGCTAGGGATTCTTTATCCTACCAATGGCTAGAACTCCACACTTAGCCTTCTGGCCCCTAATCAAAGGGGACCTTCCTTATCCATTGGCCTCCATGAGACAAGTACAGAAGATCTTCCTGGAAATAGTAACAGGACCTCTAAGTGTCTGTCTTCCCTCTTTCTATTGGTGCAGGTTTTGGATATTGTCGTTGAGTAGACAGTGGAAGACAGTTCAACAGACTTGGTGATTTTATGTATTTACAGTTCTCTCAGTTGTTCAATGTTCTTTCAGTCTCTTTCTATTCACTGAAATCTATAGGCTAGTTATTATAGGCAGAGACATTGCATGGGCATGGCAGAACCATTTATATGAATTTCTGCCTCATAGAGAAAAGGTCCTTTGCTCTATTAATCCTTGTATCTTCAGTTTAATGATTTTCATCCTGACTTTTGTTTCTGCTCTCTTTCTTGATTGTAGATGATTTTAATCACTAACCTTAAATGAAGGGGTGTGATTAATCTTACAGCTGGCAAAACCCTGTTTGCAATACACATTTCAGGCAAAGAGCTAATAATTTCCTTAACTTTATAAGAAGACAAAGATATAGAATGTGCAGCAGAAAAAGAAGAAAAGGTCAATGCACGTTTAATAAAATGAAGATAAGGACTTCAAATGTGATATTATTTCACTTACCAAACTAAAAAAAAAAAGTGGTTTGTGAGAAAGAGATTAAGATGGAGGGAGGACATAACAAAGGAAAGAATAAGGCATAGGATGTAGTTAATATGTAGATATGAATAATTAGCATAAATGAAAATATACAAATAATGCAATGTAATATTTCCACTTATATTTAAATACTTAAGCACAAAGATAGCTGTACAAGTATATTCTTCAAATTTTGTAACTATAAAAAGCAAATGATCATGTATGAAAGAAAAGAAAAACAAAGAAAATATTATGCCCACATAGGATTATTATAGAGAAGATAAAGCAATGAGCTATTTCTAATATATCAATATGGATGGATCCAAAGATAATAGGAATGGAAAAATCACATTGCATAAACACACAAATAAAAGAATCTTATATTTAATGCATATATTCATTCATGATAATTGTTAAGTTGTGGGATTCAAACATATATATTAAAGATACATTTTAAATTCTAAACAGTCTATTAAAACTTACAATACCCAGAATTTGAAAAATATATATCAGGATTGTTGTTAAATTTAACTTTTTAAAGTGTTGGATTCATACTTGTGAGACTGAAAATTAATCATAGCATTCCAAACTAATACAGTAGAAAATAAGAAATAACTCAGGGAAACATTTGACATGACATTGCAATGGCAGGAGGAGATTTGAGCAAGAAGAACATGGATGAAGTTCAATATCAAGATTCCTGCCATAGTGATGGAGAGATGGACCAGGACAGGGAGTTCAGAAGAGCAGCCAATTTGGCAAGGAAACTTTTAGGAACAACTGAGAAATACTGATGAGACAGGCTGAAAGTATGGGAATTGATGAGCCATTCTAGTAATAGAATTAAAACAAAACAAGCAGAAACCTACATGCTCACAGTTCTCCATTTCATTTTCTTGGCCTTAATCAAATGAAAATGAACCATTATTATGTACCTGGCTCAGAAAAATAGTAATTTAATTACACATGTGCAATAGAACAATAAGAGAACTGGAAGAATAGAGTGTATCATTCAGGTGTGGCAGACTGTAGAGTACAAGGGTCAAGATGACAGACTTTTCTACTTCCTACTTGTGTGACATTAGACCAATTGAGCCAGAGCTAGTCCTTCCCAAACAGTGTTCCATAAACCACTTATAATTGTGTTCCTGTGGATAGATGGTATATTTCCACAGATTTCTTTCTTATATCAATACAGTGTCCTTATTGAAAATAAATAAATAATCTGGCAGGGTACTGGTGGCTCACGCCTGTAATCCTAGCTACTCAGGAGGCTGAGATCTGGGAATCCCAGTTCAAAGCCAGCCCAGGCAAAAATGTCCATGAGGCTTTTATCTCCAATTAACCTCCAGAAAACCATAAGTGGTGCTGTGGCTCACATGGTAGAGCATTTGCCTTGAGCTGATGAGATGAGGAACAGCATCCTGGCCCATAGTTCAAGCTCCACAACTGGCCAGATTAAAAAAAAAATCGAATGTGACAATTGGCTGTAATACTACCACTATAGAAACAAACGATACAAACAAACAATACATATACTATTTTTGTGGTATATACAAAACAAAATTTGTCATGTCAAATATTTTCCCAAGTTCCAGAAATAAAATGTCACTCACTTATTTATGACTAACAGCATGCATTACCAATGTGTATAAAAATTTGGGTAATGGACAAAAATGCAGGCAATTGCTTGCCCTGAATATCCTTAAAGAAACAAGAATCCACCTCTATATTACTTTGGTACAGAACATGTTTCCACCAAGGAGCAAACATTTACTTCCTATGAAGTAGAGCTCCGGAGTGAACAGTATTTGACCCAACATAGCATAGGAAAGCAAATGGTGGACACCAAGGATATAGGAGAGGATCTAGTAGTCTGCAAATAAAATCCAAAGCAGACAAGTAGAACTGTGCTATGCAGAGGAGGACAGAGAGCAGCCTGACAGAGCTGACAGTGTACAAGGTCACCACTAGGGAGCCGAAACTAATTACCAAGTTCTAAAGGGGTTATAGGGCAAAAATCATATAACAGGTTATTTGGCAGACTGTTCTAGACAACCCTCCTGCAACATGTGTTGATTCGTTCAGCTATTAGAACTTTTTTTGTGTTGGAGTGAAATGTAATTGGAGCAAGTATTGTCTGGTTAAATAATAGACAAATAAAGCCCTTAGATTGTGATTGTCCAAAAGTATTTTAACTTCATCTCTGTGCAAATGTATGTAGGGACATCTTTAAAAATATCATACTAAGTTCAAAACTCACTAAGTTCAAAACTCAAGTGACCACAGAAATCCTTAGTAATTGCTGTCTTTACTTATGACTACATCTTAGGGACAAGGAAAGAGGTTAAATTATTCACTCAGAAATAATCCACTAATCCCACCAAAATGTGAGTCACACACAACTTAATACTTGCACCAATTAAAATGTAAGCTTATGTACTCTGGTATAATAAAAAATGAAAGTTGTTTTTCTTGTTTAAATCTCAAAGACCCATATGAGAGAGATTAAGAGGGCTGTTTTGTCTCATTTTGTGTTGGTATAGGCATGTAATAGTTATTCTTATTCGTTCCAGAGGGATTTAGCTTTTGAATTCTTTGACTTTATCTTCTTACCTTTTAATACTTCTGTTTTGTAAGACAATAGAAGTGGTCCTGGGAGCCTTCCTAAAAGAGATAATTGTCCAAGACTCCCTGTCTCTTTCTTCAGCTGGTTAATTAGATCCTGTGCCTGCAGTTTGGTCTCCCAGAGGAGAAAAAATAAATTTCTTAATTATGGCCTCAAAGAACACATACATATTTTTCGAATGTGTTCATCTTATTTAGTGCAATGCCTCAAGGATCAGAGGAGGGGAATGGAACCAGAGCAACATAATCTCAGAGGGCATTGGTCATTTGCTGAGCACACCATTTATAACACAAGGAACCAAAGGTATGATGTGCCTGGCTTAGCTAGGTCTGCTTGCTGTAACACTAGACTCTAGATAGAGTTGCGTTTTTCCTACTTGTCCATTTGATTGTAAAGGAGAGGCAGTCTGTTGCTATTGTTTGCATAGCCCCATTTTGGAGTCCTTGCTAGCTATATCCTAAACATGACTGATATTGATGAGATGTAAATCCCTTGAAGATAGGCTTCAATTCCAAATCTTGTTACCCTCATCTGCAAATAAGAAAAATGGTAGTACAGACTGAATGATAGGGGAATTAGCCATAAGATGTATGTAATAATCAAGGTAGTATTGGCCACATACTAAATTTTCAATAACAGAATTCCTATTGTTCTTCTTCTTATTAAAATTCACATGACTTCTCATTCCTCCATTTTTCTCATAAAATAAAAATAGAGAATATTATAGAAAACCTCAATGCACTTAAGTAAATAAAACCCTTGTTGAGATGACCACACCATTGCACCTAGGAAATACATGATAGCACATTTAGTGCAATGTTTTATTGGGGGATATCAATGTAATGATTTATAAAATAAGAATGGCATAAATTACACAGTTTCTGAATTAAATAGCATGTATAGAAGTATTTTATAAATTTCATAAGACGATGAAAATGTTAAATTGGACAGGGAACACAATTTAAAATTAATCCAGTTCTCTTCTACAAAGGATGATAACAATGACCAGGAACTCATGAAATGCCGAGTGGTACACAATTAGCAAGGAGCAGAGTGAAACGCTAGGTTTAGGGACCACTTGCTTGCTAATATGCATCTGTTGTGATGTTTTAATGGGTCATTTCACAGCCTTCTAGTACACTAACACCACAGTACCATGGCTATCATTCAGGAGCACGGTGTATAAAATCAGAGTCATGCTTCCAACAGACATTCTAGAGGGCCTGGTTCTGTCTCAGAGAAATGACCCAGCTGTGGAATTTCCATATCTTGACACATCATCTGTCTCCCCTGAACCAGTCCAAGTTTGCAAAGCCATCACAATAGATAGCCTGGCATATGTGTTAGTGTCAGGAATGACTGCAGTACAAGCCATAGGTTCCATTTACTGAGGGAGTCTTATACAAGCTGAAGGAGTGGAAACATATTCTACCACTTAGTCCACACAAAAATTAGTTTATATGTTTCTGGAATCTAGTATAGAGCACAACTGTATTGGTTGAGCCAACGATCCTAATAAATATCATATGCATCTAGACTGACAAATGAAACTATGCTTATTCCATTATTGAAGCAAACCAAAATGAATAGTTTGTCTGACAAATTACACAATATAAACCACTTTAACATATCTACATGTATGCATTTGTAGATTCTACATCATATATATATATCACATGTTTATTAATTTTGCATACATGCAATACATAATAGAATATATTTGTTTTAATACCTCAAACAATTGACTAGTAGCTTATCAAAGTCAGAAAGACACAATGTGAATGGTAGGAATGCTCATTGTAAATTGCCTCAGATATCAGGTGTGGTGGAGAATTTTGTTTTAGTCACTATAAAGAAATACAGATAGAATGGAAAGATAAAATCTTCCTCCTTAAACATTTAGAAAATAGTATTTGAAAATATTTAGAAAATTGACTGAATTATAGACTCCAGCATAATTAATCAAGTCTAGTCTGAGAAATTAGAGCAAGCATTTTTCTCTAACTCAATCTTAGGAGATGTCTTTTAGAATGGGATTCTTTTATTAGATCCAGGTGTTTATTACATATACGATAGCCTCTTTGCAACAATTCCTAAAATAGCTTCAATTATTCTCTTTTTATTGGCTTAAAATCATAATGCTTAAGACTCTTAGTAGGTAGATTCGTTTATAAAGAGGGTTTAATTAAAATGTGGTGGAAAAGAATGTGCATTGTCGTCTCTTTACTAATCTCTGTGCCATAGCAAAGAATTGTATATGAAATAACATGATAATACAGGCTTAAAACTGTATTACATGGCAACAAGTCATCTGGCACAGTGAGTTTTTTTATATATATAAATGAGACGATTGAGATTCTGAAAGTGATGGCTTGCTCATGGTGAACAATTTGGAATTGTGATTCCTCAATTTAAATCCTCTCTGTTCCATCAAGCTATCTGCATTTGTGTTCACTATTGGTGATTTGTTACAAAATAAGCATTTTTCTCTGATTTTGAAGTTGCTAAGGCTAATAGTATATTATGATAAACAAGATTTCACTCTGTTTCATTATGTTTTGTTTAACTTTTAATGTTTAGAGTATAATTCATCATAAGGGGAGATAAACTAATCAAAGAAGAGACACGTAATGAGATGCTAGCTTATGAAGATAAAAAATACCAAATCAGACACATCACTATTCTTTTTTCTATTTCTAGTGATATTATCAAAATCCATCTGTACATCACAATTAAGAACTCATTACCAGATTTGTTATACATTGCATAGGTGGCAAAAAAATGGGCAATCTTTCATGATGGATGTGTTCTAGAAAGCTGTGATTTTTAGTGGGTATTTTCCCCACCTGTCATAAAACATCTACAAATAAAATACGTTTGTTACATATCACCAAACTATGTGTCATTGTGTGGTAGAAAATATCATTTTATAGCTTATACATTTTTAAATTTAGGTAAACATAAACTAGAATTAGAAGCTTTTCAAAGTATATCTTGCTTTGCTGCCAACATTATTTGTGCTACAGAATCCAACAATTCAAATGCCCTAGCAACTAGACATGAGTTCTTTTCCCTTCCTGACTTGTTATAGATATAAGAAAGTTAGTAGTGCCCATGGGTATTAAATATTTGGTTGTTGGTCATTAATCATGTTTATGGGAAAAGACAGCCATAAGCAAAGGTGGGAACTTTATCTCATTTTTAATCTGTACTACAGTAAAGCAAGGTCTGCCTTATGCAGTATGCCTTTGTACAATATCAACCTACTTCTGTGTTATTTGATGTGTGCTTTACTTCTGTACTGAATGTAGAGATATTTCACATTTAAAACAACAAAAATCCCTAAGGAGAGGAACATTCTCTAAGTATAGTCAGGAATGGAAAGACCTTCAAAGCCAAAGTAGGAAATTTATCAGCATAATCAAAGCAAAAGCCACATGACAATCCCAGAATCAGTTTTCAATAACTACTTGTTATCCACAGACTGATAGCCCAGAATAGTATCAGATCTTCATAACTTTTGTAGTCTTTTTCGATGTTTATCCACCATGAAAATATAGTACATATTCCATAGAAATACTTTTTGAATATGAAATACTTTTTCATATTTGAATATGAAAAATTTAAGAAATCATAATATAAGAGTACAAGAATTCTCTATATTCTTCACATTCATCAATTGGAAGGGCACTATTCAATGATTTATAATCTGTTCACACAGTTGTGGAATTATCACCACAAGCAATTTTAGATCATTTTAATCACCTCAGAAAGTACCCTTTCATCATGAGTTTTCATCCTATCTATTTCTATTTTCCCCGTTCTAAGCAACAACTAATTTATGTTCTGCATAGCTTTACCACGATGGCCATAAAACAGAATACTATTATGTGTTAGTTTTCCTTGTTGGTTCTTCCACTTCAAGTAATACATTCAAAGATCCTCAGACTGTAGATTGAATTGCATTCCTTTTTCAGCTGAAATACATTCTATAATGTTCATATATTGTAAGGCCAACATAGACATAACATAGACATAAACTTGCAAGATCATTTCTCAACCAATAGCTGGGCAATGAGACATTTGCCTGCCAACCCAGCTACATGGGAGGCTGAAATCTAGTGGATAGCAGTTCCAAGCTATTCAAGGTAGATGACGTGGGACTTCATCTCAAAAGAAGCAGTGAGATACGCTGTTTTGCTTGTCATCCCAGCTATGATAGGAAGCATAAAATAGGATTGCAGTCTAGTCTTAGGCCTGGACAGAAAAGCAAGATTCTATCTCGAAACACCCAGTGTAGAAAAAGGTTGTAGATCTGCCTCAGTTGGATGTCACCAGCCTTGCAAGTGTACCAACCTAATTTCAAACACTAGTACTGCAAAGAGACGGGGTAGGGGGAGACAGAAGGAGGAAAAGAGAGAGGAGGGACAGAGGGAGGGAGGAAGGATGGAAGGAAGGAAGGAAGGAGAGAAAGAAAGAAAGAAAGAAAGAAAGAAAGAAAGAAAGAAAGAAAGAAAGAAAGAAAGAAAGAAAGAAAGAAAGAAAGAAGGAAGGAAGGAAAGAAACAAAGAAAGGAAAGAATGAGAGAGAGAGAATGGTTCAAGAATTCTATAAAGACAGGGTGCAAGGAAATACAGGCATTTTGGATACCAGGTCTAAGTTGTCCACAAGGATAGGTAGGAAAAGGAGCTGGAGGAGCGGGAAGCAAATTATATAAATCTGGGACTATCACAGAACCTTTGAAAACTCTAAGTTGTAGTGTCTGATTTTAACGCAAACATCTTTGCTGTCCTGCTGCTGATAGCTAGGTAAGAATTTGCTGCTATGTATGAGGTAAAGAAGGATGGTCACCACAGTGCAGATTACTAAGGGAAGAAAGTATTAGTCCTTTTAGAGATCCTGGTTTTATGTCAAGTTTTCTTAGGAAATTACTTACTTCTTCCCCAGAACTTTGACACTAAGTAACAGTGTAGGATATATCAACTCTGAGGTATTTTAGAAAAATTAAGCACTACTATATCTTCACTTGGGAAAATTAAAAATGATGGTCTCATCCCGGAAACACAACAAATCAAAGAAAGGTTGGACAAATGGGATTGCATAAAGTTGCAGAGCTTCTGCAGGACAAATGACATAGCTAGCAAGATCAATAGAAAGCCC
>NW_012267221.1:18567690-18628005 GCF_000151885.1 Dipodomys ordii
AGGCTGCAATGCTTGGTAAGAAATGTACGCATTATCCTGCCCATGCAATTGTAACCCCTCTGTACAGTATGTTCACAAATGAAATAAAATAAAATTAAAAAAAAATGATGGTCTCATTTATTGAGCACTGCTCTTGGTCATCTATTTCTCTGTAACGAAAGTACCCCAAACTTAGTGACTATAGGAAACCCACAGTCCCATGCGCTCTGAGCTGTGGGTTTCCTAGTTGTACTTCCACACATTGTTGTGAAGGGCTGCAGTTCTCTGGATTTGTGGCTCTCCACACGTGTCTAAGGTAGATTACTCACAGGGTTGAGGACTGATATTGTTAGCTGAGTGCTAGCAAGGGCCTATTTACCTGAGTTTCTCCTGTCTCATCCAGATGGCTTTGGTATGTAGTATGTGGTATGTGTCATGAACGTTCCTATGAGAGAGGAAGCTTCAGCCACCTTGGAAGTGACACCATGACATGTCTGCCACACTGTCGTGGTAGAGGCAAACCCTGCAGAGCTCCAAATGGAAGATGGATGGAAGGAGGTTCTACTGTTTGTCAGATGGAGTGAATTGGCTGCTTTACTACAACTCTCTAGTAAGCATTCCAAGCACTCTAGTTGGTAGTTTATTCCTTGTGTAGCCACCTCAGAAGGCCAGGGGTACATGTAGTATCTTTAGTTTGTCAATTTAAAAGCTTTATGCTCATAGATATTAAGTGTATTAAGATAAAAGTGTATCAGATGAGATTTGGATTTCATTTGTCTACCTCCATCCAAATAACCGTAGATAAATGTATAATGAGATCAGTGATTCAGATGTATTTATTGGGTTATTTGTGTAGTTCCGTCACTGTCTCCACATGCTGAACTGGATTCTACCCCCTTCTATCATCTGAGGATCATTAAGATCAAGGTTTGGGAGGGGTCTAAATTTTCCAGCAGTACAGTATATCATTTCCTGTACTATCTTGTTTTATTCCTTCTCCTTCTTCCAAATAAATGAGTGTGCTGTGTTCTTGTTATTCATAGTATTTCAGGAAAGGTGAGGGAAATCACATATCTCAGTTTTTTAGTCATATCAGGGAATGGCCTGATCAAATGTACTTAATAGAAAAAAAGCTAGTGTTAATGTCCCTCACTGAATTGAGACCAATGAGATGTACAAGACCTTATGTTGAAAAATGAACTTTACAATTTTGGCGCAGCGTGGCGGGGGAGGGTAGATCGGAAGGGATGGGAAGGGGAAGCAAAGGAGGAGGCAACAGTGTTTGATAAGAAATGTACTCATGGGCTGGGAAGGTGGCTCAGTGGTAGAGCACTTGCTTTGCATGCATGAGGCCCTGAGTTTGATTCCTCAGCACCACATAAGCAAAAAGAAAAAAAGCAGAAGTGGCGCTGTGACTCAAGTGGTAGAGTGCTAGCCTTGAGCTGAAGAGCTGAGGGACAGCGCCCAGACCCAGAGTTCAGGCCCCATGACTGGACCCCCCCCCAAAAAAGAAATGTACTTATTACCTTGCTCATGTAATTGTAACCCCTCTGTACAGTATTTCACAATAAAAAAGGAAAAAGTATGCATAGATATGTAACATTTCAAAGTTTGTGAAAAAATACCCCTTGAACATCTTTCATTATCATTTTCCTTCAGTATTTTGTTCCAGATTTTGTTCTTTTTAAATGATTTTTAAAAAAACTAAAAAAATAAACTGTGTGAGAAAGGAAGATGCAATTAAAAGTAGTTTTGTTTATACAAGCAGCAGGTTACTTTTCTGCTTCCGCTTACTTTCAACAAAATAGATCAATAATATCACTAGAGGTAAGGAAAAGTTGGACTATTTGGCATTGTGAAACTCATTCATAAGGAAACATTAAAAAGCTGATATGATTTTGTTTATCCTAGAAACAAAGTATTAGATGAAATTTAAAGTTTTCTCACCGATAGGAAGAGTTGACAAATGTTCTCTTAGAAGAAAGAACAATGGGAATTATTTCAGTAAGTTGTGGGGTAGAATTCTTTACAGGCAAATTTTACCTCCTCCCCAAATTATTGTAACTTCTGGGTTAGACTTTCAAGTAAGGATGTAGTCATTTTTGATTAACCCCATTAAAATCAATGAAGATTTTCATTAATTTATACCATATAGAGGAAGGAATTCTATATAAAGGCAAAGAGATAGAGGAGTTAGTCCACAATGGATCCTGTAGGTTTTGACATTTTTGGAAAAGGTGATGAGCAGGGGGAGCGGTTACAGTTACATAAGTAAGGTAATAAGTACATTTGCTTTTAATCATTGTTACCCCATCCCTCATTATCTCCTATTACTCCTCCCTCCCCCAGGTTGTACTGTTCACATCCTACATAGTGTCAAGTGAGTATCAATGTTGCTGTGGTTCATCCATTGTTCTGCTGTTTCTGTGATTTCCTTTCCCTTCCACATACCACATTATCTTATATCCAAAACACAAGATACAAAAAAAAACTAAGAGAAATGAAGAATAAAAAAGAACAACAGAAAAAAAATACAAACTATATACAAGATCTAATAGGAACCTCTTGTTTCCATATATTGGAGTTCATGTTGATTATATATGGTCCTATGCACCAAGCAGTTCAGTTATTGAGATCCTCTGCTAAGAATATCATATACATATTCTAGTTCTTACAAATGAGGGAGATCATGCAACCTACTTTTCTTTGGGTCTGGCTTACTTCACTTAATATAATTTTTTCCAAGTCTTTCCATTAAATACTAGTATGCTATGGCTTGAACTCATGGCCTAGGTTCTTCAGCTTTTTCCTTTTTTCACTTAAGTCTAGTGTTCTACCACTTGAGCCATAGCTCCACTTCCACTTGATGATGAATTAGAGATAAGAATCTCTCTGGCTGAGAAGGTGGCTCAGTGGAAGAGTGCTTGCCTTGCATGCATGAGGCCCTGGGTTCAATTCATCAGCACCACATAAGCAGAAAAAACCAGGAAGTGGCACTGGGCTCAAGTGGTAGAGCACTATCCTTGAGTTGAAGAGTTGAGTGACAGCGCCCAGGCCCAGAGTTCAGGTCCCACAACTGACAAAAAAAAATCTTCATATTTACTTTTCTGAGTTGTCTTTGAACTGGAATCCTCAGGTCTCAACCTCCTGAATAGCTAGGATTATAGGTCTGAGCAACTGCTACCCAGGGAGGTTTTGATTTTATGACACACTTGGATATAAATTTCAAAATAAGTCATTTGCAACAAGGACCCCAACAGAGTAGGTTAGCTAAATCATTATCTTTGCCTGAACAAAAGAAAATAAAACTGTGTAATATGGTTTATCATTATTTTTGTTATTATTTTTAATTCTCTATTTAATAGGTTGTACACAAAAAAGGATAGAAGGGAAGGAAGGGAAAAAGAAAAAGGAAGCAGAAACAAAATGAAGTCAAATCCAATGTCACTATAGTGTGAAGAACTCTAAAAGGGGAGAAGTCTAACTCTGCCACTTCCCCTTTCTTCCCCTTCATAGTTCATTTCACTGGGGCTATTCACCAAGGCTTGAGGTCTGTATGGAGTCGGCTTGTGGGTCTTCAAGAGAGAATAAAAGAGAACACATATGTTGGTATAATTTGGGGAGGGGGAGAGAAGAAACAAATTGTTTAAATAGGGATACAGGTGGGCCCATTGCAACAAGGAGATGTACAAGATGCAATGTCGAAAAACAAACTTTACAACTTTGGAACGGGGGAGTGTAGTCGTGGAGATGGGAGGGCAGGGATGGTAGGGGAAAAACAAAGGAGGAGGCAACAATACTTGATAAGAAATGTACTCATTACCTTGCTCATGTAATAGTAACCCTTCTATATGGTATTTTTCATGATAAAAAACTTATTAAAATAATTTTAAAAAGAGAACACATAGAGAAATGTGTATCTTGGCTTTTGGAAATCATAACTACTGCTTATCTTTTTCAAAAAATATTGTCAAGTTGATGTACAGAGGAGATTACAGTTACATAAGTTAGGTAGTGATTACATTTCTTGTCTAACTTATTACCCCTTCCTTCACTTTTCTCCCTCTTTCCTTTCTCCCCATCCCTCCTCCAAGTTGTATAGATCATTTCCAATATGTCTTATGAGTATAATTATTGCATAGGTTCCCCCTTTGTCCTTTGTCTCACCATTTTTCTATTAGTCAAACTCAGTCATTTAACTCTACCTTATTTGCAACTGCTCATTTATATACCATATATTCTTAGGAATTGTGTGTATGGATATTTGTGTATGTGTGCATGCATCTACACGGGCACAACTATGCATGCACGTGTGTGTGTATATGTGTGTGTGTGTGTGTGTGTGTGTGTGTGTGTGTGTGTGTGTGTGTGTGCAGACATCTGGGTGGATTATTCAGTTTCAGTTTATTTTTTCACCAACTAGATAAAAGGTGACAACAAATTCAAATAGGCTTTCAAAGCTTGAGCTGGAAGTACAATAATAAAGGACAAAAGTGCCTCTAGCACAAGACCATTTTCAATCCTGCAAAAATATATTTTGAGAGCAAATGTTAATTTTCAGTGTGGACGCCTTCTACCGTAGTTTTATTTGAGAGTCACACTTGCTATGAATTTCACTAGAAATTTTCAAGACTGAGAAACGAAATAGTGTAACTTTTTAGCAAGTGCCAACAATTTCTAAGTGAATGGGGCCTTTATTAAACATATTTTAACACTCCTGTGGATTAATAATGTGTTAGCAGAAAAAGGCGTGTTGAGCTCAGTGCAATTATCCTTCCATCCCAATTATACTGTGACATTAAATCTTTTGACATTTAATAAGAAAGGCCATTTCACCCATGGCTACCTCTAGTGCAGACAATTTATGCAACAGTGTTCCCATAGAAAAAATTATGAAAAGAAGGCATTCCAACATGCTGATATGTCTAACTGCCCATGGAAATTAAATAAGGTGTAGCAAAAATATATAAATTGTTAATATTATGATTACCTGGGATCTGAGACCAAAGGAAGATAAATTAGCAGCCGTGACTTTTAGTCCATTACAAAATAACACAAATAGAAATGGATAACTAATGGTATAGAGAGTTGCTCAGCAAACACGGTGTGCGAAGGTGAGTTTACTCCCATAGGAGAACTTTAGAGCTTTAATAGCAGTATTCATTCAACTGTCGTACTTGGCCTATTACATAACATTTACTGAGATTTGAATGAATTTGACATTGAACATATAAAATGCCTTGTTGCTTTACAATTGAAATCCTTATATTTGAAAATGTTTTTCACATCAATTAAAGAGTTCTCTGTCTTAAATGTCTAAATTGTGTGTAGGTGCATATCATCTCAATGGTAGTATAACATAGTCCCTTCCTGTGATAATTTAACACTAATTCTGAATTTACTATGATTTTGGTTCTGATGCTATTTGTTTGGCATCAAATAATAATGAGGGGAGTATAGGAGGTACTGAGTCTTTGTGGGGCTACATATTTACTTTTATTTCTAGGCTTTCTACAGTTGACATGATAAAATGAAGCAATCAAGCTATGGGTTTGAAAGACTAGTGTAAGCTTCAATGGCCAAGAATTTCTATTCTTATTGAACATTAATTTCAATTGACTAACTTTTCAATAGGATTTTATAGCTTTATTCAATGCCGTATTTCCAAAATATGGGAGGTTTGTATTCAATTTCTTCATCCTCTGGACTGGTATAATCTCACCTGACAGGTGGATGTTCCTTATTGACTTAGGAATTCACTTTTGACTCCTGATGATCCTGGATGAGTTCATCATTTGAGAAACAATTGGTCACTGGTGTATCTGTGAGAACAGAAGCCATGTCTCACTTATCTTCTTTTTAATTTAATTTTATTGCCAAGGTGATATACAAAGAGGTTACAATTATATACAAAAGGTAGTGAGTACATTTCTTTATAAACCATTTTTACTATCTGGTTTACTACTGTAGACATAGACTAAGGTTCATCTGTTGTCCTGATCATATAAATGTTTTTGGAAATTCATCCTATTTAGATACAAAAATGATAATAATCCATTTCCTTCTGTGCTTTTATGGCATAGATTTAAAGGGTAGCTAAGAAGAAGTAAAACCTAGCTACCACTGGGGACAACTTTCACCACTGTGACCAACTTTACTGTTCCAATGAGTAGTCCATGGAGGAAGATGTATCTGTTTGGGTCTTTGTGGCCATAAATAATAATTCATAAAAATCCAACTGAAGCTGATTTAAGTAATAAAGGAGACTATAAAGATGGGTCTAGTCCTTGAAAATGTTTAGGACTCTCTTTTGTCTCCTCTCTCTCTCTCTCTCTCTTTCTCTCTCTCTCTCTCTCTCTCTCTCTCTCTCTCCCTTCTCTCCCTCTCTCCCCTCCCTCTGTCTTTCTCATCTAGAGCACTATGGTCTTCCTAGGTCTATTGCACCTGTCATTTCAATCAACTTAAATTTTAACCAAATACCCATATCAAGAAGGAAATAGAAGCCAGGCATTGGTGGCTCACCCCTGTAATCCTAGTTACTCAGGAGGCTGAGATCTGAGGATCATGGTTTGAAGCCAGCCCAGGGAGAAAAGTCCCCAAGAGACTCTTATCTCCAATTAACCACAAAAAAAAAAACAGAAGTGGTGCTGTGGCTCAAGTGGTAGAACACTAGCCTTGAGCACCAAGAGGCTCACAAACAGTGTCTAGACCTTGAGTTCAAGAAAGAAAAAGAAAAAGAAAAGAGGGAAATAGACACTTAGGCTTCAACGATTTCCATGAGAGCCCAGGAAAATAAATGCCAACCTTGACTTGTCACTCATATACTTTTCTTCAACTAGTTGCTGGAAAAGAAGAAGGAATCATCCAAGGCCACCTGCAATAAGCTTAATTATGCTAATTTAATTGTACCTCAGGGTCCAGGATGGGGATGGATTTTGTGAAAGCAACTACAAGGCTTATCATGATGGGATAAGTATAAGGAAACAGTAGAGTGAGAGTTCAGATTCACAGGTAAAACAAAGGTGATGGGGATTATTTTGACCAGCCTTTCGCTTCGCAGAAATAGAGAAAGGCAAAAGAGAGTGAAACTCTTTAGGTAGAGAAAATAGTGAATCAAGGACAGATAGGAACTATTTAATTAAAAAAGTACTAAACATTTATGAATATTTACATTTCTTTAGAATTATTTTATTTTTCCAAGGATAAGAGAAATGAGAACACAGATGGTGCAGCTTTTCAGCTGAATATGAAGTCATGACTTGGGAGAAGGGTAAGATATGAGAAAGACTGCTTCTAGTTCTATGGATATATTTTGTTTGCATGGAAAATTCTAACCACAGAAGTCCATCTATCTGATGGTTTGCTACAAGGAAACAGAGAACAGATAATGAAATAGCCCACTTTACTTAAAATCAATAGACTTGTCTTTCTGATGGGCTATAATGAGACTTTTCTTGTGCAAATTGGAAAACAAGACTCTGTGTGTGTGTGTGTGTGTGTGTGTGTGTGTGTGTGTGTGTAGCAAATCTTGTCCCCACAATCCTTTCTAGATTTGGTTCTACAAAGAGATTTATCATTTGACAGTCAAAATTGCAAGCAGCTACCACTTCCAAAATATGCACTATTGTTATCCAAATTTGTCAATACAATGGCCCAGGGAACTGACAAATTCCTCTGTTCAAATGAGCAACTGACACTAAGGCATTCCATAGTTAAGTATCAACAGTCATAAGATTTACTGCAGTGGCATTTGGAACAGGAAATAAGACCCACAGCTGGTGATGTCTATCATTCCAAAACTTTAATCCTAAACCAAGCCTGCCCACCAGATCCTGAGAAAGGAACAGATATCTATGTTTAGAGCAAGTGTCTGGGGGAAAATGGTGAGACCAAGGAAGAATCTGGGGACCCAAATGCTGTGTCACAAGCCAATAAAAATGTCAGATGTTCAAGTCACAGAGACAACTAACTTTAGGGTTAAAATTGCTTTAAGTCATTGAGGAAAATCAATGTCTGGTTTGTTTTTTTGTTTGCTTTTGGGGAGAGGAGTGGGAAAGACAGAAAGAAAAGCCTGTATTGAGAACCCAACCAAAACTCACTGGAAGCTGTTAAATAATAGGAGGTTGGAGGGATGGGGAAGGAGAACGAAGGAGAGGTCAACCTAATTTCAGTGCTGTAAGCATGTGTGAAATACCACCACGACAAACCCCTTTGAACCATTAACATACTCCTAAAACAGTGCCTGACAGGAATGTAGTCCAAATCCTTGAGTAGAAGTACTAGTGGGAAGAGGGAGGATGAATAGGTAGTATGAAAGAGAGGAATATGATTGACATACTTCGTGAAGATGAAGATAAACCATGAAGCATGTTGAGTTTGTTTTGAGAGGGGGAAGAGGATGAAGGAGAAGGATGGAGGGGTGAGTCTGAGCAAGGTACATCATCTGCATCTAGGGACACATCAAAATCAAACGCTCTTTTTACAACTAATAGAAACTAATAAAAATATGATGAAAAACTTTTTTTTTAAAAAAGGGCAGTCTATATTGATAACCCAATTTTGTGTTAATGTTTGTGTTGAGTGTGCTACAGCCTAATCCTTGCATGTCTACTTGCTAAAAGTGTGTTTTGTTTTTAAGTAACTGAGCCTTTTAGAATAGACTTTTATTCCTGTTTCCATATAGCAGGCTGCCCTTCCTGTTGGTTACCTGGAGCCTTTCATCATTTTCTTTCAATTTTGGAAAAATTCTTCTTTTGGTCAACTCTAAGTTGGAGTTCAATTTATGCAAGTGTTGAAAAGGCACACAACACCAATTTTGCATTAAGTACTTGGCAAGACAGTTGATTTCTGTAGAAATATACATATACAGATGACTTAGGGTATAAATAGACATGGCCAGAGGTGTAGTCAGAGCCTAGCAAAGGAGGGAGCCTGGAAAGTTCTTTTGTGTGCTAAGCACACTGTGGAGTGAGGAGTGCTCTGGGGTCACACTTTTCCCTTCTGGCCAAGAAACTGAAGCTTTAGCGATAAACGAACAATAGTGCCACAGGCCAGCAATGCACCATGAGGCAATGTTCTTTATCAAATAAAACCTAATATTTCCAAGTGTGAAACCTGTGATTTGAAAATGAGCATCCAATCTCTACCCCTTAGTCCTTTCCTATCCAGTTGGTACCTTGGTAAATTGGGTTAGTGTACCAAGAACACATTAATCTTAAAGATGATTTTGCCCTCTGGAAGTCATCTGCCACCTTGTAGAGTAGAAACAAAAACATTTTAGACATAGAGACTCAAGGAAAAAAAATCATTTATAGTCTGACAAATAAAATCCATCATATTTCTTCCCTGATTTAAAAAAAGGGATATCTAACAAATCTAATTTGTAAAAGAGAACAATTGGCCTCTTGATGGATTGCTTTAGTTCCCAACATTACCAGGAGAGAGTTGATAAAAATGTCTTCATATATAATCCTTAACCATAGAACTTTATTTTAGGGCGCTGGCAAACTCCTGTGGATTAACAAAAAATTAACTTGTTCCATTTTTCAAGCAGTACACAGATCCATCTTCCATTGTTGAAGGGCAGTTAAGAAAATTACCAACTAGTTCAATGATATACTTTAAGCTTTTATCACTAGATTGTTAATTTATGAATAGTAGACCTAAAAAAATCCAATATTTTCCCCCTGGGATAATATATTTACAGTCAAAAGAGACAATCATCTTTTAAAAGCTTTTGCCTAAAACTGAAAGAAACAAATAGTTTTCCACAGACAATATTAGAGCTTCATAAATTATTTTTATTTTTATTTGGGAAATTTGCTTTCAACAGCTTCTTCATCGAAGTGTTTTTGTCTGACGTATGAACATAAAATTCAAGAAGGTAAACTGCTCTGTTTTCTGATAATGCTTTGCATAGAGTAAGTGCTTGAGATTCTACTTATGTCTTGAAGTCTGATAGTCAAGACTAACCCTAACATTTTTATTTGACTTTATTTTCTGTTTATGTATTTATATTGGTACTGGGGTGTTGAACTCTGAATCTCATGCTTGGTAAGATGGCTGTGTTTTTCACTGATCATTTTTCAGATAGCATTTCACATCCCACAAGGAGTGTCCCTGAGTTGAAACCCTCCCAGATTTCACCTTCATATACTCATTGGGATCACAATTGTGTATCATTGTGTTCAATGTCCCTTCCATGGAAATATCTGCAAGAACTTTTTAGGCTCAGTATCATAATTTTTCCAATCTCAGCCTCCCTTGTAGTTTGTGATAACAGACACATATCAATGCATCAAAGCTATGTGTTGCTAACACAAGGTCTCATGAACTTCCCTGCCAGATCTGACTTCAAACAACAATCCTTCCATTCTGTCTCCCATCTAAGTAGGTTTGCAGACATGAACTGCCAATACCAACTCATTTAAAAAATACTTAAAATATTTCTTAACGTGCAAAATTTACAAGCGACTGTTTAAAATTTGATTCATTGAAGAATAACACAGGTCCAGCTCACATGAACTCATGTCATTTGGAGACTCCTAATAGTTGTGGGTGGGTAAGATGGATGAGGCCCGTCCAAAACCCAGGGAGCCTTCCTTTTGTCAGGCTTGTCTTTCATTCTTCCTTTCTTTATCCATATATGCCATATTGTTTTAAAAGGCAATAGTAACAATTACTAGCTATAAAGCGTTATTTATCATGTTTCAGGTACTATTTTTAAGACTGCAATGTATTAACTAACTCCTAAGAGTTCTTTATAGAAAGTATTGTATTATCTACATTTATAACAGTGAAAAGGTATTTCCACTTTCTACCACAAATGAGGGAAAGCATGCAACCTTTCTCTGAGTCTGGCTTACTTCACTTAGTATTTTTCCCAAGCCTTACCATTTCCTTACAATTTGGGCAATTAATATCATTCTTGCTAATAGCTGAGTAAAATACCAATATGTATGTGTGTGTGTGTGTGTATATATATATATATATATATATATATATGTATATATATATACCACAACTTTTGGTCCATCTATTCATTGAGGGACAGCTAGGTTGATCCCATATCTTACCTATAGATCTATATGTGAATATGTTTGGAGGTATACAAGTATTTACAAATGTATTAACTGAAATATTATAGACTCTATAGAGAAATTGAAAAGTGTGATTTCTTAAAAAGAAAGATAAAAATAAAAGCCAAACAAAATCAGTACCAGGAAATTGGTACATGCATGGGGGAAGGGGGGTGGCATAAAAAAGGAAGGGAGAATGTGGTCAAGAATTCATTGTATAAAAAAATAAAATACCTAGGAATTAATTAAGGAAGTGAAGGACCTCTATGATGAAAACTTTAAAAACCTAAAAAAGGAAATTAAGACAAAACTTAGGAAGTGGAAGACCCTCACATGCTCCTGGATTGGGATGACTAACATTGTGAAAATGGCAATACTGCCAAAGGCTACCTTCAAATTTAATGCAATACCTATCAATATACCAATTTCTTTCTTCAAAAAAAAGAGAAGAAACAACCCAAAAACTCATATGGAACAATAAAAGAGCCCGAATAATAAAAACAATCCTTAGCAGAAAGAATAGTGCTGGAGAAATATCAATACCAAATTTCAGACTCTACTACAAAGCCATAGTAATCAAAACAGCTTGGTACCCGCACAAGAACAGACCTGAGGACCAATGGAATAGAACTGAAAACCCAGAAATGAACCCACAGACCGATAGCCACCTAATCTTTAAATAAGGGAGCTAAAAAATAAATAGAATGGAAGTAAGACAGCCTCTTCAGTAAATGGTGCTGGCAAAATTGGTTAAACATCTGTAGGAAACTAAAATTAGATCCTTATATTCTGCACCAGAATCAACTCCAAATGGATCAAAGATCTCGAACTCAAAGCAGACACCCTGAAAACATTACAGGAAGGAATAGGAGAAACTGTAGGGCTCCTAGGCACAGACAGAAATTTTCTTGATAATGACCCAGAAACACAACAAATCAAAGAAAGGTTTCATTGCATGAAATTGCAGTTTCTGCATGGCAAAGGACATAGCTAGCAAGATCAATGGAAAGCCCTCAAATTGGGAGATGATCTTCACTATGCATCAATGAACAAGGGTCTCATATCTAAAATATACTTAGAACTCAAAAAATTAAGTCCCCCAACAACAAATTCTCAAAGAAACAACTGCCCAATAAATAAGTGGGCTAAAGACTTAAAGAAAAACTTCTCTGAAGAGGAAATAAAAATGACCAATAGACACATGAAGGAATGCTCAACTTCTCTAGCCATAAAAGAAATGCAAATCAAAACAACATTGAGATTCCAGTTCACCCCAGTTAGAATGGGAAGGGATGGTAAGGGGAAACAAAGGAGGCAAAATTCTTGGTAAGAAATGTACTCATTACCTTGCTCATATAATTATAAGCTCTCTGTATGGTATTTTCACTAAATAAATACATACATACATAAATAAATAAAAAATGAATTTCACAAATTTTACGGGGGGTAGGGGGAGTTGTTGGGGAGGTGGAGAGGGAGGGGATGATAGGGAAAAACAAAGAAGAGGTAACAATGCTCCATAGACCTCATGACCCTACTCATGTAAATATAACACCTCTGTAAAGAATTTTTACAATAAAAATTATGTTTTCTTTCTCGCCAAAAAGAAAAAAAGAGAACGAAATCTGGGATAAGGCCAAGGCGAAGCTTACTGCATTGTTGGTGGGAGTGTAAACTTTTTTAACCACTCTGAAAACCAGTATGGAGGTTCCTCAAAAAACTCCACATAGAGCTCCCCTATCACCCAGCAATCCCATTTTTGGGCATTTACCAAAAAGATCTCAAAAAGGCTACTCTAAAGCTACCAGCACAACTATGTTCATCACAGCTTTTAAGATATGGAACCAACCCACATGCCCCTCAGGAAATGAATGTATCAAGAAAATGTGGCATATATATACAATGGAATTCTGTGCCTCCATCAGAAAGAATGACATCACCCCATTTGTTAGGAAAAGGAAAGACGTGGAAAAAATTATGTTAAGTGAAGTAAGCCAAGCCCAAAGAAACATAGGTCCCATGGTTTCCCTTATTTGCAATAACTAGTACAAGTCTAGGACAAGCAGAAAAGGTCAAAAGCTATGAACATATGACCACATAAGATGATATTAAGTGAAATAAACCCCAAGATAGGGACACAACTTGTTTTTTTTCTTTCTTGGTATTGTTTTTAATGTATTTAAAATGTACTATGTGATATTTTGTTTCTTTTGTATGTTCCTTCCCCATGGTATAACCCCTGTCTTAACTGTATTTGATGTCAGTGCCCTGAATCTTATATATACATTTTTCTAACTTGGGGAAGAGACGGGAAATAACAAAATGCTGAAATAAGGATACAGGTTGACCTGTTGTAACAATGAGGTGTACAAGACACTATGTTGAAAACAAACTTTACAACTTGACAGGGGGAGGGGAGCATTGGGGAAGTGGGGAGGGAAGGGATGGTAGGGGAAAAACAAAGGAGGAGGTAACAATGCTGGATAGGAAATGTCCTCATTACTTTACTCATGTAACCGTAACCCTCTTTGCACTATTTTTACAATAAAAAACATAAAAAGAGAATTCATTGTATATACCACAAAATTAAGAAAAACAATGGAAAGGGTGTGTAAAACAGAGATTCAATATTGAAGTGAGTGATTGATCAAGAAGCATTTTATTAATAAATTGCTTTTGCAAATGGCACCTCCTTAGTACAACTACTTAAAGATAATAACAAATTTTAATCAAAAAAGAAAGACAAAAAAAGGAAGGATAAAAAAGAAACGAAGAAACAAAGGAAAGAGAGAGAAAGGAAAGAAAGAAAGAGACAGAAAGAAAGGATGGAAAGATAGAAAGAGGGAAAGGAAGGAAGGAAGGAAGAAGGAAGGGGGGAAGAAGGGGGAAAGGAAGAAAGGAAGGAAGAAAGGAAGGAAGGAAAGGAAGGAAGGAAGAAAGGAAGGAAGGAAAGCAAGGAAGGAAAGGAAGGAAGGAAGGAAGGAAGGAAGGAAGGAAGGAAGGAAGGAAGAAAATGTCTAGTTTCCCAAATTTAGAGCATTATGATGTGGTAAAGCCAGACTCTGAATTCAGGTAGAGTCAATCTTGAGATAGTTTCTTGTCATTCCAACATAAATAATTTAACACTCAATTTACCAAAAAATAAAAATAGACTAATGAATAAGACTCTATACAAAGTGAAAAAAAGTTAATACATCTTCTAGAAGATACTGGACAATTATAGTTGTCAAAAAGCAAAATATAAAAAGTGAAGTAAACCAGGCCCAAAGAAATATAGGTCCCATGATTTCCCTTATTTGTAATAACTAGTATATGTCTGAGACAAGCAAAAACAGTCAGATAAGTTGATGTTAGACAAAATGAACCCCAAGATAAGGACTCAAATGTTTTTTTCTTTATTGCTACTGTTTCTAACATATTTATAAGATGATTTCTTTGTTGCTTTGTATAACCCCTGTTTTCACTGTATTTGACGTTAGTATACTTTGTGGAGGGGAAGGGAAAAAACAAATTGTTTAAATAGGGATACAGGTGGACCTATTGCAACAATGAGATGTACAAGACGTTATGTCGAAAAACGAACTTTACAACTTTGGCGGGGTGAGGGGCAAGGAGGTGGGGAGGGGATGGAAAAGGGAAACAAAGGAGGAGGCAACATGCTTGATAAGAATGTACTCATTACCATGCTCATGTAATTGTAACCCCTCTGTATGGTATTTTCACAATTAAAAAAATTAAAGAAAAAGGATGAAATGTCTACTTTCAGTGGTGGTCAAAATGTTGATTAAATTTGAGAAGTTACGGGTAGAGAAACAAGAGCTCTTAAAAATTATGTTAATAGATGAGTACAAAATTTATACAAAGTATAAATAACTAATATTTTAATCATGTAGTTTAACCCAGTAATCAATGCCCTGAGCAAATGTATATGTGTGCCAGAGAGAGAGGAGAAAGGCAGGGGGAGAGAGAAAGAGGAAAGAAGATGTACACCACACTATTAATACTGGTTCTCATGGGTGGAATCTTGTCTTTTCCTACAAACTTTCTTGTATTTTTGTTTACATGAAATTATGTTGATTTTTATTGTATAATAAGAAAAAACAGAAAATACTTTCCTTGAGAATATTTGAATTAATTCAGATCTCCTCTATACACGATTATTAAGAAATCTCCCCTCTGGGGCTGGGAAGGTGGCTCAGTAGTAGAGCGCTTGCCTTGCATGCATGAGGCCCTGGGTTCGATTCCTCAGCACCACATAAGCAGGGGAAAAAAAAGCCGGAAGTGGCGCTGTGGCTCAAGTGGTAGAGTAATAGCCTTGAGCTGAAGAGCTGAGGGACAGTGCCCAGGCCCAGAGTTCAGGCCCACAACTGGACCTACAAAAAATAAAATAAAAGTAATCTCTATCCAAGACTACTAGGTACTGCTTTGAAGCAAAGAGAAGCAAAGGAAAAAATATAACAACCCAACAATGATGCCTTCCAAAATACAGATATTTGATCACATTGTGAGTCTTGACTTTTGGAAGTAAGCCATACAAGATTTAATTGTGTATATAAGCAACAACATTACATAAAAAGGAATTTCTATCACTTCAGCATGGTAGCATTGCTACTGTACACTTCAAGTTATGGTCTTCAGATGGCTGTCTCGGCTCTTCTTGCATTCATCATACATCCGTAATACAAATAATAATGAAAATGAAAGGAAGTATTTTCGTCATCTCATCTGAAGAGAAAACCTTTCCTTCAACGGCCCTATGACAGTAAACTTCATAGGCCAAACTCCTGCATGCTCCCTCAAGGCTGACAGTAGCAGAGGAAAGGCAGTCAAGAACTAGGAGTCACCCCTGGGGGGCTGGGACAAGATTCTCACTTGTACAAAATCAGAGGTAAGAAGACCACAATGGCTGCCACAAAACCTAAATTCCTTGCTAGCATGATTAAAACAAAACAAAAAAAACCTTACCACCAAGAGTTAATTATTATATCATTAGTCATTTTAGAAATATAGAATCACAGAAATTTCGGACCATAGGAAACTTACAAACCATCCAGCCTAATTCATTTAGTTAATTAATTAGGAAACACTATCATTTAAGTTCATAATGTGCTCAACATCACTCGGCCGTAATGAAAGGCTAATATTCTGGTTTCTTCTTCAGTCTATGGCCTCCCATGTTTTTCCTGGAATATAATTTTTGGATAAGTGAAAGAAAGTAATGTGACAATAGGCTTAGTGTTTATTGCCTTGTCAAAAATTTTTGCTGCTAATTTAATATGTTTTATTTACAATGTTCTTGATTAGCCTGTGCATTTTTTCTACATTTTCTACATTTTTTTACCTTGGTAATAAAACTCATAAGAGCAGGACTGGGAATGTGACTTAGGGGTAGCGTGCTTTTTGTTGCCTATGCCAAAATGAAAATTTTGTCTTTGAACTTCAATTCTTTTTATGGCTGGGATATGTCCTCAGTTCCAAATTCTTAGTAGTTAGTGATTCAGTAGTTTTATACACAAAATTTCAAAATAGATTGAGCTACAGGAAAACTATAAACTTGAAATTTAGTTTTAGAAAAAGATTGTAAATGTAGCAAGGATGTCACCTTAACTGTCTGTGAAAAGCTAACCATGTTTGCTCTGTATGTGTGTAGATGTGTATGTGAGTGCATGTGTAGAAATTTCTGCATCCTTTGATATTGCAGCCATAAAAATCTGAATCCTGCAAATGCTTTTGGCATGTATTTCCAGGACAATATTTTCTTACACATTTATAAAACATGATCCAATTCAGAAAAGTTACAATGGACTGAGCTACAGCTCTGTGATAGAGAACAATTTAGCATATATGAGTAACAAGAGTTCAAGCCTCAATAACACCAAAAAAGAGGCAGAGGCAAAGGGAAGCAAAGTGTCACTAATACGCTACATTTTATCAAACATATACCTTTAATCAAATGTCACTGACTATTCCACTAGTGTTTCTCAGAACAACAAACTATTTTAGTCCAGATGAGTTCAGTATTAAATGTTGTATTTGTTTTCCCTTCTGTCCCATTTATTTATTCATTCATTCATTTAGAGCTGGTACTAGGGCTTGAATTCAGGGCCTCTGGTTCTTGCTTAACTTTTTCTGCTCAAAGCTGGCACTCTACTACCTGAGTCACACCTTCATTTTTAGCTTTTAATTGGCTAATTAGAGATAAGAGTTTTTTGGATTTGTCTGCCTGGGCTAGTCTTGAACTAGGATCCTCAAATCTCAGCCTCCTGTGTATAGGATTACAGACATGAGACACTAACATCTGACCCATTTATTTATTTTTATCAACATAGATTCCTGGATTTTATTTTTATTCTGTAAATTGCAACTATCCTTGTGCCACTCAAATATTGACACTCAGATTCTGCCAACTGAAATTTCTCCAAACTTCGAGGTAGTTTCCATCACAGCAATACCCTTTACTAGTTAAATGACCTTAGGTAAATTATTAGTTATTCTAAGCTCCAGTTTGTGCATGAATAGTAAAGCACTTCAATGTTATATCACCTAATGTGACAGCCAAGCAGCATGACCACATGTGATACAGACTGGACTCCAGGCCTTGTTCACTGAAGATGTTCAATAATATGCATTAATTGTTCTATTTACCAAAGATAGCTCTACAGAAATGTATTCACTGAACTAGTGAAAGTTTTAGTTGAATGAGGTACTGGTTGAAATTCCCAGGTTTAGAACAAGACAATATTCAAATACTGTAATCCAGTTGCTCAGTCTTACAATAGCTCTCTTTATCTCTTGTGAGATTTTCTTTGGGACTTATTCTGCTGTGAACATATTTATGAAAAACTTGACCTCTCCTGTGGTTTTACAACATACCTGGATTCTGATGACTTTCATAAGCCAAGTACAACTCAGAAATATGTTTGCTTTCCCTATCCCCTCACCATGAAACATCTCTTAGGACATTTGTTTTACTTTCTAGCACATATCACAATTTACAATTAGATAATTAAGTGTAATTAAGTGTAATCATGTACCATCACCTTCCCATGAGAGGGCACTGGACACATGAATGCAAGAACCAGATCTGTCATCCATTCATCACCTATTCCAGTTGTTGGCTTTAAGAGCCAACATTTGAGAGAACATTTAGTGTCAGCAAATCTTTTCAAAGATTTAAACCTGCATGTGCATTACACTGTGTTTTTAACCCTCTTTGACATTGTCATTGAAGAGACAATTTGCCTGATGGAGAAAAATAATAATAATTTTAACTGCCTTCATGATTATAAAAATGAGCATCTCTCAGATATTTTATAGTACTTCTATCATGCACGCTCGTGTAGAGGCTAATACAAAGAAACAACAGCACTGTGTCTTATCTTATTGCAATGTGATAGGATTGTGTTATTATGTTTTCTCCTCAATGTCTAGTTTGGCATATAGAAATGGATGGTACTCTACATATTTTTTCATCGGCTACATTTGAATACAAAGCTGCTAGCCTATGGGAAAAGTCAAAAATAGGCAAATATACATGTCTTCCTTTAAACACATTATTTGATCGGAAGTACTTTAATCCTCATACTCTGTCTGAGCATCTTACTCCCCAACTATTAATGGGATGATCATTGTCAGTGATGAGACAATGTCAGTCTTAGCCGGTGCCTGTGTAGTGATATGCTTGTGTTTTCAGTGGCCATGTCACATTGCACGTTTATCAGAAGGATGCCATCAGCTCAAATTTTTGACTGTGTTTGGGATTGCTGAATAACTTAAGTCTTACATAAGTATGTTTTTCCAAGAATGAACTGTCTATTATTAGAAATTTTTATATAGTAAAATGTAATTAATCCCTAAGCCCTCTTCAATGTTAACTAAGGAATTGGAGTAGCCAAACAGTATCAGGTCTGGGAATGAATGCAATGGTGGTAATCCAAGGGGTCCTGTCTTCCTGGAGTTTGAAATCCAGCTACAATGAACAAGCACTACTAATCACAATTAAGCCATATGTTTTTAAAAGCACCAAAAGTAAATCATGAGAGAGATGATCAGGGGAATTTCTTTAAACTTGGGTAGTTAGAAAGTCATGTGAATAGTGTTGGGTTTTTGTTGTTGTTGTTCTGTTCATTTTCTTGTGTTTTTTTTTCTGACTTTTATAACAGAGACTTATTTCTCACAATACAAAAGGCTGGAAAGTGTAAAAGCAAAGTCCTGGAAGATTTCACTATGCCTGATTTGGTGGCAATCACATTCTTACCATACCTCACCCAGGAGAGAGGGATTGAGAAAAAGTGCTTGTGATAGTGGGGAAAACTCTGTTGTATCTTCCTAAAGATTTGAGAAAGGAAAAAGAAGAGATTTCCATCCTACAACAGGGAAAGTGCCCTGCTGGAGAAGAGGCAGAGAGAATGCCTGCAATTGAGTTATACTCATCATTTTAGGCTGTGTTAAAGGTTTGAAATCTTATTTTATTTTACTGAGGAAAATGAAAAATCATGAACAAAAGCATCATGTGATTCACTAAAATCATCCTTACTAGAATATTTCATCTATGCAAATTTATTTACCTGAGACTGAAAGTAACCCCACACTATGTATGTATATATGTATGTATGTATGTATGTATGTATGTATCTATCTATCTATCTATCATCTATCTATCTATCTATCTATCTATCTATCTATTATCTATCTATCTATCACTTTGATAATCACAGGGTTACTCAATGTACCCATTCCCAACTGATGCAGAAAAAAAAGTTGTTTCCAGACTTTCATATGTTACCCTATTTTATGACCTGGCTAGTAGCACCCTTCTCAAATCTTTGTGTTTTTTGTTGGAAATTTTGCTGTTTAAAATGCTTTCCAAACACAGTGTTGAAAGGTTGTCTAGTGTTCACAAATAAACAGAAGGCAGTGCTGTCCTTTACAGAGAAAAGGTATGTGTTGATTTGCTTCACTCAGCATGAATCACAGAACTGTTTTAGCCATAAGTTCAATATTACTGAGCCAATAATGTATATTAAATAAGACATATTTCAATAGAAACAAATATGAAACAAGGTTATATATTGATCAGTTGATGAAAACATCTGACCAAAGGCTCCAAAGAATGTCGCTCTGTCTTTCTCCTAGGAGGGATGAAATAATGAGAATCATCTGCATGTTCTAAAGGTCACCCTGGCTACAGTATTAAGGACCAGAGTGTAAGCCATCCAACCTAGTAAGGATATCTCAGTAGCTGATTGGAAGAGGAAGGTAGCCTACTCAGGAATTTTGGTGGAGATAGATATGAACAGACAAATTTGATAGTGTAGGATTGATTAGATGTGAAGACCCACACAAACATTTTTCAGGTCCTTCTCTGACCTGATCAGTTTTTCTGTTTCAAGTGTCCCGCTCATTTTTCTAAGGAATTCACTTTATATACCTATTCTAAGAAGAATTAGATATATTCTTCTAAGTTAACTATTTTTCGTCATATTAAACATGACTTTTAAAAAAAGTCTTCAGTGAAGGATATTGATAATGACTATATTATAGGGGCTATGGTTGATATTGTGGGAGTCTTTATTTTTCTGATATATATATGATATATTAATTATATATCATGTTATATAATATAATTATAAAATATAAAAATATATGACATATATAAAATTATACAAATATAATAACAATTATAATTAGATTTCAATGGCTGACTTACCCAGTTTATTACTAAGTATCAGGCTATAAGGCCAAGTTATTTTTGTTGTTGTTTGTTTATTTTGCCCTATTATTATTTAAAGATAGTTGAAAAGTGTACTTGAAAGAGTGGAGGGTTAAGTATATTAAGCAAAAAGTTAAAACTAGTTGCAAATTTGGTATCTATAAAGTGCCCATATTTTCTATTTTAATTAACCTGATTACAGTCTTATTCCTTGATCAGAAGGGTTTCTAAAAGAAAGTAGTCACTGATGAATCTTTTTCTACTAATCAGGAAGGTTTAAAAAAAACTTTAAATAAAATCCAAAAACTTAGAATTACAAAGATTAAACAATGAAAACAAAGCACACCACTTTAGCAAAGAACTGTCTTTAGAAATATATACTAAAGTGAAGATATAAATAGACATATAGTCAGTACATTTGTTGCTTCTCAAATGGTGTTTCTTTCTTCATAGCAGCAGTTCAGTATTTCCCACATTGGGAAAAGCCAACCAGTCTCAGACCCCAGAGGTTTGGAATGTGAATTGCATTAACCAATGAAGATCATTTCTACCTTTCTCCTTGGGAAAAACCATGTAAATCAATTCTGGCTAAAGAATCTTAGGGACTATTACAAAAAGAGTTGCTTTCCTCATTTCAGCTGTGCTCTCCCAATGTTGAGCATACAGGAAAGCCATTGATTTTTCAGGGTTAATTCTATATGCTGCTACTTTGCCAACGTTTCGAATCCAGAGGGGAGTCATGGGATTCTTTAAATACAAGATCATGTCATCTGCAAAGAGGGAGAGTTTTCCTTCATCTTTCCCTATTTGGATCCCCTTTATGTTTGCATTTTGTCTTATTGCTGTGGGCTGGGAGGGAGTAAAGAGTTGGGGAGGGAAGGGATGGTAGGGAAAAACAAAGGAGGAGGTAAAAATGCTCCATAGGAAATATACTCATTAATTTACTCATGTAACTGTAAGCCCTCTGTGAACTATTTTTACAATAAAAAACATATTTTAAAAAAAGAATCTTGGGGAGAAGTCTGCTAAGTAAAATTTGAGGAAGATGTCTTCCTGAAATAGACAGGTGAAAGGAAACACAATTCTGGATATGGGATTTTCTGAGCTAATGGTGTCTGAAAATGTGTAAGCTGTTTTGAAGTTAGTTATCCCAGCTCAAAAGAGAGGACAGAATACCCGAGGAAATGTACTAAAGCCTGATAGATGATGTCACTTCTAAGTCATTTAATTAACCAAACCTACAAGGATTTTTTTATGTGAAGTTTATTGTTTCTTTATGTGCTTAAGTCATTTTGATTTGAGTCATTTGTGGTTTGTCAGCTAAAAGCATCACAGTACAACCGGCACTTAAGATTTTATTAAGTAGCAGGGTGGTTCATGCCTATAATCCTAGCTACTCAGGGAGCTGAGATCTGAGGATAAAGGTTCAAAGCCAGCCCAGGCAGGAAAGTCTGTGTGACTCTTATCTCCAATAAACCACCAGAAAACCAGAAGTGGCTTAAGTGGTAGAGTGCTAGCCTTAAGCTGAAGAGCTGAGAGACAGCACCCAGGCCCAGAGTTCAAGCCACAAAGCTGACAATAAATAGAGAGATAGATAGATAGATAGATAGATAGATAGATAGATAGATAGATAGATAGATAGATAGATAGATAGATAGATAGATAGCTTTTATTAAGTACAAGTTAGAGTATAAATTTTTACATTTCAAGATCTCTGAAGAGAGATACATCTTACAGATGAGAGTGTTTTGATTCAATGAACTTAAGGCACTTAAGTAGGTCATGGGCTTGACCTCTGGGCTTGGGAGCTGTCCCCGAGCTCTTCAGTTCAAGGTGAGTGCTCTACCACTTGAGCCACAGTGCCCAGCTGTGGAAACTTCCAGTTTTCTAGTGGTTTATTGGAGATAAGTGTCTGACAGACTTTCCTGCCTGGGCTGGTTTTTAACGGTGGCCCTCAGATCTCACTCCTGAGTAACTAGGATTACAGGTGTGAGCCACCAGCGCCCAGCTTTAAGGCACTTTTTTTTTGGTGAGTGTGTGTGTGTGTGTGTACATACATATATTTTTTTTCAGATTACTTGATATGAAACCATTAAGCAAAACAAAAGTGTCTAATGACATGCCAAGCTGTCCATTAGATAGATCCTATGGCTCTTGATCAAAAAGTAAAATAGTACATCTCCCATTATATACTAATGGAATAATTAAAGGGTAAACTCTACTATGGACTTATGACATAATGGCCAGCATTATCATTTTAATTCTCCTTAAATGTATTTTTTAGTATATTAGCATTCTTCTCATGGTGGGAGGTGTCAATTTGCTTTGAAAAAGCAAAGTCACATCTGGTTAATTGAACATCTATTGTTGAAATGGGAATGTTGTACAGTAGGAAATATTCACTGGGCATGAGGAATGTTATATACTAACTCATCACACTTTAGGAAAGTTAAGACGCCTGACTAGAGTGCAGACCAGAGTTATACATGTGATATTAATTATTGACTACTACTAGAGCATCTAGGAAATGAAACTGAATACTCTCCAGGAATACTGGAAAGTCTTTGTGTCTTCAAATGAGAAGATTCATTTGAGCTCAGTTCAGAAAGATTTATATATTTACACAAGTAAGTTTCAATAGGCTAAGGATATCCCAAGCAAGAAAGCTTGTCAAAATAAAATTACAGAGCCTAAAATGGCCAGAGTGTTTTGTTCTCTAGGTGACATTGCAAATGGACATGTTCAAATGTAAAGATACTGGTAGCTAGAGTTAGCAGGTAAGCAGGAGCTAGATGTACACATACAGCCAAGTTCTTTGTCCTGGGTTGTCCAGAATATGAGTAATTCCATTGTAAGCATTGAACCTCCAAGATTATTTCATTTGCATTCTCAGCCAATGATTAAATCACTCAAAAGCAACAATTGAACCTTCAACTTTCTTTAATATAATCTTCACAGCTCTTCTAAGAAACATGATAGCACAGTCTAGCACTGAAAGAAAATTACAACCTCAGTCTCTTAGTAACAATAATTAAAATGAATGTCAAAACAGTTCACTAATTTTACATGTCATCTCTTATCAGCTGGACATATTTTAGTCTAGCATTGAAGACACCTCCATGACATTCATATAATTTTATTTGTGAAAGAACTGAATTTAAGCACTTTAGCCAAGGTCAAACAAGAAGAAAACCAGAGCTCAAATTTGACTCAAGGTCTGTCTAATGCCCAAACTTAAATTTATGTCTACTCCATTGTATAGCTTCCTAGTCTTTTTCAAAGCCTTGCTTTACATAGGTAAGAACTTTTTGATTTATGAAGTTAGAACAGAGGTTTGGAGGGCTTTTCTTTTTCCTCAAAGTCTTGTTAGTTTCATTTTACTATTTGAATAAAACTCTATGAAGAATGTTTATAAGAAATATAGTATTTATTGTTAGGAAATTATTTATAATTACCTGTTTCATTTACAAATTACTTAATATCTGTGTAATTTTAACTGATCAACCAGCTAGTGATTTTCTACCACTTAAAATATTTACTATTCCCTGGGGGCAAATTTCATTCCATTAAAAAAACAGAGTGGATCTAATTAGGGAAAAAGATCACACACATGCATCATAAAAAATATGGATTTTATTTTCTACAATAACTTATCATGGAAATACATCAAACTTCAGAAAATTTTGGAGTTCTGTGAGCTAAAGTGCAGGTAAAATAGAAAAGTATAAACCATTCTATCATTTTCTTTCAAATAATTTAAAATCCAAGCCATGTACTCTTTTGATTTTTTTTTAAAGTATGGCCAAGCTGTAACTCCAAAGGCCACAAATGCCATAGAAATAAAAATGAATAGCTAACCTTTGAAGCATTACTAACCTGGTCATGCCCATTCTGACCTTCACCTTTGGTTCTTTTAGAATAGTTTTATTATGTTTTTACTTGGAATGCTTTTAAGTATTGTACAATAGACTAAAACAATTGTCTTGACAAAACATCAGTAGTTAATGAAATAGTGCAAAACTTACGTGTATTCAAATAATGTGATTACTTTTTCAGTGAAATAAAAATACCAAAGGCTACATATCACAGAGACATCAGACATCTGAACCTGAATGAATGCAACTCGCACATCAGTTTATACTTTTTCATTCAGGAAGAACACATTGCTAACACCCAACTGTGTTAACCCAACTGTTAAAGGAAAGCATTACATTAGTATCATAATGAATCATATGGTATCATATATTTTTATGATTATATTTTAGTTGATTGTAAAGATACTGAACAGAGGGGTTACAGTTACAGAAGAAAGGTAATGAGTACATTTCTTGTCGAATATTGTAACTCACTCCATTTTTATCCCACTATAAAGTTGTAAAGTTCATTTCCAACATAGCATGTTGTGAGTGTCATTGTTGCATTGGGTCACCCTTTGTCCTTTTTTCACAATTTTGTTATTCTCCTTCCCTTCCCCCAAATCAGGTAACCATATATATGTATGTACCAGAATCAAAAGCAGTGACTAGTGGGATAAAACAAAGGGAAAAAAATAATAAAATAAAATAAAAAGAAAGAATTTCATATGTAGTTTTTGTGCCATTTTTGTGCAATTAAGGTGCTTCCTTTTAAACATTTGAAGCTACCTATTATTTCCTTCTCCCGTTTAACTTCTGTAGTGATTGTCATTGATTTTAAAATTATCTCTGGGTGTGTCTAGAAAAGGTATGGCTGTAGAAATCAATGTATATATGTTGTAATGATTGTTTTTTGCTTGATTCTGGGTCATACAAAATTAAAAACTACCCTGGATGACAAGAAAATCAACATGTAGGTCTGAGGGGTGTGTGTGTGTGTGTGTGTGTGTGTGTGTGTGTGTGTGTGTGTGTGTGTGTGTGTGTGTGTGCGTGTTTCTATGTATGCTTACATCAAGAATTTCAAAATCAAAACCGTAGCAAAATTTGCTGAAAACTCCAAAACAATTTCAGTTTGAAGGGAACAATTTTCAGCTCAACTGAAAGTACAATAAAAAGGGTTAGGAAAAAAAGAAAAAGAGAAGATTTGTAAAGAAACACAAATAGGTCATAAGCAGAATAAAAAAATTAATGAATACTCTATTTTCTTTCTTTCTTTTGGTTAATGTGATATTTGGTCCTAGCTGTACAATTTTTTTTAAAATTTCAAATTAAATAGTAAATTTATAAATGTTCTATGTTCATAATGGTCATAAATGCTCTAATTCAAAGGCAGCCCCACAGGACTCTTCTTTACTGCTTCTCCCTTTGGTATGTTTGTCTTGTTGACCCACAGTAAGAACATTTGCTGTCAATAATAGAAATGTATTTACTCATTTTTGCCATCCTGTGGTATGCCACAACAAACCTATTATTTTTTTGGGTCCTTTGTAAAGAATTTTACTGTCTGGATAATGTATTTTGAGCAGTGTTGTTTACTGGGGTTTACAATGTTTCCAAATAAGCAGATTTAATCAGAAAAAAGCATACAGAGAGAGCACATAGTTCATTTTATCCATATCCGTTTTCTATTCAAAGACCAAAAACCAGAGAAGTATGCAACAAACCTGTCATTTCCCCTCTCTGAAGTTTGGTTTATATCATTCTGTAAACATATAAAGTTAATGGAGAAAGCTTAAATAATTAAAAAATATGATATAATCATTTTACTGTTTTTATGTATAGTATTTCATCGGATGATAACAGGCAAATAAGCCCACAAATAAATATTCTAATTAAAATAAAAATTCAATCAAATGTATTTATAGTCACTGTGGATACTCCTGAGATCCTTAATATAAAACACATCAGCATGTATTTATACACTACTAAGGTGAGGGCAGATTGTAGAATACTATACTTATAGTTTTCTCCAGCACATAAAGCAAATATTACAGTATATAATTTCATGTTAATACAATGACTTAACTACTATCACGACTAAATGAATGTCATAGAAAGGCAACTACTATGTCTAGTTTTCCTCAACATTTTATTTACAGTTTCTATCATAATTTAGGACACGTAACTACTTTTGTCCTAAGCATAGTTTGGGATAAGTAAGATACAGTCTTAATTGTGATAAACACATGTCTATGAGTATATTTATATGTCTGTATAAATATATACTTACATTTGTGTAAATGTGTGTGTATATACACACAGAGAAAGAAATACATATGGATGGGGTGAGTAAACGTCACTATTTTAAGTAATTTTTTTTGTTTTTTTAATTCTTTTTATGCAGTCCATCTCTCCCCTACCCACACCTTCCCTCTCACTCTTCTTAATTGGATTCTTGACTGCATTCTCCCACTTTTCTTATTTCCATTTGTCTACCCTTTTCCTATTGATCCCCACTCCACCTCTTTCAAGTATCAACTTGCTGGTGTTATATCCTGCTGAACTTTGCCTTTTTTTAGGAATTACACGGAGTTTTCTCTTGAATCTACTGTATTTCAGTTAATACATTTGTGCACACTTGTATAGTTTTCTCAGAAGAATTAAAAATGACAAATACACACATGAAGAAGTGTTCATCATCTCTGGCCATAAAGGAAATGCAAACTAAAACAAAACAAACTATACCTTGCCCCAGTTAGGACCACTATTATCAAAGAAACAAATAACAATAGATGCTGTTGAGAGACAAAAGGGAACCCTAATACACTGTTGGTGGGAATGTAAACTTGTTGAATTATTCTGGAAAACAGTGTGGAGCTTTCTCAAAAAATAAAACTACCCTATGATCTAGCAATTCTACTCTTTGGCATTGACCCAAAAGATATAAACCAGGATTCAGTAAAGCCACCAGCACAACCATGTTTATTGCAGCACTATTACTACAAATGAAATGTGCAATCAGCTCAGATGCTTCTTAATGGACAAATGGATCCAAAAATGTGAAATATATATACATATATATATATATTTATATATATATGAATTTAACACATCCTTTAAAAATTTTAAATAGAAATCCCTGGAAACATCATGTTATACCATTCTCTAAGCTTTTTTGTACATTTTACAATTTTTATAAGTTTTTTATTGTGAAAATACTGTACAGAGGGGTTACAGTTACATGAGCAAAGTAATGAATATATTTCTTATCAAGCATTGTTGCCTCCTCCTTTGTTTTTCCCCTACCATCCCTGCCCTCCCATCTCCATGAGTTGTAAAGTTGGTTTTCAACATAGTGTCTTGTGTATATCATTGTTACAATGGGTTAACCTGTATCCCTATTTAAGCATTTTGTTTTTTCCCTTCCCCTCCCCACATTAGAGAAGTGTTTATACAAGATGCAGGGCCCCGACATCAAATACAATGAAAACAGGAGTTATTTAATGAATTTAATGAACTCTATTGCATTAGTTTTGCTGTCCGAAAAACATGACTGAAAAAATGAGGAACTTCTTTCTAGGGGGTCCTATATCTTCCATTGTATCCCCTCAATCAACAGATAATTGACTTCTGTTTCTAACTTCTTGCCTTTTCTAGAATATCATATACTTGCAATCATAGAGTATGTATCCATTTAAATCTAGCTTATCTCTCCTAATATAATGTACTTAAGTATTATCCATATTGCTGCATGAATTGGGAATTTGTTCTTTTGTATTGCAGTATAGTTTGTCATGCATGAATATACTTCAGTTTTCCTGTCCTTGCACTTGATGACATTTTAATTATTTTTAGTTTTTGGCAGTTACAAATGTAAGTATTTGTTTACAGGATTTTGTTTAGAGTCATGTCTTCATCACTTTTGGATAAATAAAACTGGTTAATATGATAAGTATATATTTAATCTTTAAAATGAAATGCCATACCATTTTCTTATGTGGCTTTGTCATCTTTTATCCCAACAGCAACTTATGAATGTTCTAGTTGCTCTCCACACTTGAAATTGTGTTTTTGTGTTTTATTTGAGACATTTTTATTGATATGTAGAGACTTTCCACTGTGCTGTAAGCTTTCATTCATCTAACTACTCATTATTGTGAATAATTTTTCATAGACTTACTGCATCTATTTTTGGTGAAATATCCCCTCTCCCATTTTAAAAAAGATTCTGCAATGATTGTTTTGAGATTTCTTTCTGTATCTATTCATGTGAACAGTCTTTCATCAAATGTGTTTTTTTTAATATAAATGCTTTCTCTTAGTAGGATGATTGCTTTTTCATTCTTTTAACCATGTGAAATATATTTTTTACCTCTAAAGAGTTGGGGAAAATAAACTAAAACCCCTTTTGAAGAGTTGGCCTTTTGTGTGTTGATATGTATAGTGATTCTACTTCAACTTCATTTAAGTCTGTGAGAGTAAACTTTGGAGAGTTGAAATATTTGTTTCTACAAGCTTTCCCTTTATTTGGAAACGGTACTATAGTACCATTTAATCAAAGCTTCTTATTTTATTTCTAATCATTATTTCAAATATAGGTGCAGATATGATCAACTTTTGAAAAAATCAAACTTTAAATATAGTCACACTGGCCTCCAAGTTATATTTTGATTCACAGACACCAAAAATAAAAATAGTAGACATTAAAAATAAAAGACCAGGCTGGCACCAGTGGCTCATGTCTGTAATCCTAGCTACTCAGGAGGCTGAGACCTGAGGGTCACAGTTCAAAGCCAGCCCAGGCAGGAAAGTCTGTTAGACACTTATCTCCAATAAACTTCTAGAAAACTGGAAGTGGCACTGTGGCTCAAGCAGTAGAGTGCTCCCCTTGAGCTGAAGAGCTCAGGGACAGTGCCTAAACCCAGAGTTCAAGCAACATAACCAACAAAAAAATAAAATAAAATAGAAGACCAACTGGCTTAGATATACTGAATATCTGGTTGTAGATATATTGATTGTGTACAAATAGTTGTAAGCAATTCGCTCAAAGTCACCTTATATCTTTAATATCACTAGCTATGTAAATATAAGAAAAAACAGAGGCCTGAGAGATATCTGTGAATGAGTTATTTAACATTGCTGGCCAAGCTGCTCAGCCTCGAGCTTCATTATATCACCTATGAACAGCTTCTGTTACTTGTTATAAAAGTGTGCTAAGGAGTAAGCTGGTAATCTGTCATATCATGAATTTTGCAGTTTGTAGATCCTTTGTTGTGTGAAATTCTATTTCCTTTGAGAGAATGGTTTACATACTGCTAAGTAATATAGGAGAAAAATCACATGATAAAGAGATAATAGACAACCAACTTAGATGAGTGCACCTAGTAACAAATGTTAGTACTTGGAAGCTTGCTATGACTAAACATAGGAGAAGTGAAAATAATTGCACTGATTATTTTCAGTTGTACAGCCCATCTCCAACAGATAATTATTGTTTAAATAGGCAAAATATCTTCTCAGACATAACATTCCAGTATTGAATGTAAACATAACTAATTAACTAGAAAAGAGAACAAACCTATCACGTTGTAAAAATCAAGAGGGGAAAAGCTAGACAGTACAGCTTCTGTTTGGAGGTCCATGGATTGTCCAGGCTACTGCAGCTCTGAAGCTGGCCTGAATTTATTAAACCTTAAGGTCATTTCAATAACTTCCCTTGCCTCAATTTTAAGCTCTGCCTAAATTAACCTATCATATAAATGAGAGTATCATGCACACAATGGCTCATGAAATTAAGTCCAAAGCATATTTCCACTACAGGACCAGTCTTTTCCATCATACTGATTTTATTTTATTTTATTTTATTTCTGTGACTATGCAGACTCTATTAGTACTTTTTAATATTTCTCTTTAACTCACTCTAGTTTTGAACTGAACCTCGAACTACAAAATACTACTTGAGGCTATTGTACTACTCATGTTATTACACCAAAATTTGTATTTACATTATTACACTAAAATAAGTTAAAAGTAAATAACCACAAAAGTAAATTTGTGCATGGACCAAAAGTTGCCTTACATACTAAATTTGTAAATCTTGCTCTTCCTTTGGCAGATTTATCATTGTGTTGCCCACCAATGATAGCTAGTTGCCTTCCTTTTCACATTTAGAAATTGTTTACTAAATAATTAAATGATTGGGTGTAACATATAACTGAAATTGTTTATCTGGGCATTTAAAATTAAATGTTTTCCAATGCAATATTATAATGATTAAAAAGCCCACAGGCAATACAAATATAAAGAACAGAGAAACATGACCTTAGAGAATTGTGTTAACCTGTAATCTCCATCTCCTATTGATAATTAAGGTGCATTAGCGTTGGTAACATTTCTGGGAAGTGGTAAGGATTAAACAAGATTAAAGGCAGAGAATATATTTTCCACAATTCATAAAATGTAGGCACATTGTTTAATTATGCAGAACATGAGGAAGTAGGGTATCAAGTCACTCCCCAGCTAAACCAGCACACAAATTTTATATCGTCATAAATCCAATGCATGTTTAACCTGTGGAGAGATTTGTCCTACCTTATGAGATACCTTCTAGGAAACCAGTAAATTCAAAATGTATATTAAAATACATTTTATTGTTATTGTAGAGGTTATACATGGAGGTGTTACAGTTATCTAAGTCAGGCAATGAGTACTATTATTTGAGCCATGTCACCCCGTTCCTCATTTCAATATGTATTTTTTTAGTTAAATGAACGTTTAAATTCATAACCATGGGGAATACTTGGAGACATGTTAGCAGTCACTGAATATTACATTATATTCAACAATTAATTTTTATTTTAGGAAGTACAACTAAAATATACAAAACAATGCTCATAATTTTGTGTATAAGGTGCTGCAGTAGTTAGAAATGAACTGCCACCGAGCTGTAGTTTACCTTCACGTTACTCAGAACAAAATGAGACAGATGATAGAAGGATTAAATAAGCATTGGACAGTTTTTTTGACAATTTTAATCTGGATGGAGATATATTGGTGTTTTTAAATCAAATTTTGTACTTTCTTTTACCTTTAGCTTCTTTTTTTATGAGAATTTGAAAATCTCATAATAATATGTTTTAAAAGCTATGTACATGCATAGCTAAGGGACGATTTCCAAAAAATACTACAGAGAAAATGAAGCAATACCAAATATAAAGAATAATCTCACTTACACAGCTTCTTCCCTCCCTTCCCTTCTCTTTCTTCCACCCTCCCTTTTTTCCTCCCTTTCCTCTTTCCTTCTCTCCTTCCTTCTTTTCTTCTTTTGTCCTTATTCCATTTTTCTTTCTTTTTTAAAATTTCTTTCTATTTACAGTGTTTATTATGCATTTGCCATTTACCTAAAATTTTAAAAATATTTGCTCATTAATTTCTACGATTTGCTTTTTTAACAATGCACAATTGTATAAATTGTTTTTTATTGATATCATGTAATCTTTACATTTCAATAGGGAGACATATTTTTTCCCTTGATTAGATGAATTGCACAGTAGTGCTTTTTGGTTTTTTTGTTTAGAATAGGACACTTTAAAAAAAAGCCTTAAATCTTTTTCCCTCCTCTCTCTTACCTACTGTTCTTTTCTGGAAGAGATTAAAAAAGAAATTGAACTACACTAAGAAGTAATGGGCACACTAAATGCAACTCGTCTGCAGCTGAAAAGATTAAGACTCTCAAGGCAATATTAACTTTCTATTGCCAGTTCTCCTCCAGCCTGCTCCAAGCATGGCAGGCTGAAACAAAGCACTTCAGGAGCATGGTGTTTAGTCCCCTTCCATCTAAAATGTAGAGGAGGGAGCCTGTCTTCCGAGACATGATGTTCTGTAACAAGGTGGTCATTCTGCAGTATGCTTCTAGAACTGTTAACAACCACTCTGATTATTTAACATCCAGGCTGTTCAGGGTTGTTAGATATTTTTCTGTCTGCAGAAATGTGCGTGACAACATAATGAGGCACCCACTCATGTTTTGAGTCAAAGTGAATTTCTATTGTTTCCACTTCTGCTTTGTGTGCTTCAGTGGAATAGGAGGGCCTAAAATCACATTGCTACTCTTTAAAGAGGAAAGCATGATAAGGATTCTTCTATCACCTCTGTCCTCCCTGCCCCAAGCAACACAATAATGATGCCCACTGCAGTTGGCATGTTTTATGAACTATGGCTTCATGTGCCTATACATTGAACACATATTTGCAGTACCTCCTCTCTAAAATCCCAGCCCATAATCACTGGATCACTAATGATCCATCATCCATAGTAACAATAGTGATAAATAGTTTCAGTAGGTGTAAATCAATGATAATGGCAATGGTAAACAACACAGGAAGTTGGAAATAAGCAAGGTGTTTCCTTTATGGACCTGTGATAAATATTTATCATCATGCACGAGATACAATATATATTATTTTAGATGTAGAAAGTGAGCAATAAGTGGTATATCTGTATAATCTAGAGCTGTAGTTGTGCAGGTAAAGGGGAACTAAAGCTAAAATCCATTCGTTTGTTTTCTAATACATTTTGAAATGGAATTTAAATAGCCATAATTTCATGAATATTTCAACAAAATATAATTAAGCAATATGTATTAAGATAAAGAATCCTTTTTCTATTTTTATTACTAAAATAAAATAGGAATTGGAATAATAGCCTTGTTATATAAATGAAAGCAAGGTTAAATGAAATTACACTTGATAAATAACTGATTAACCTTGTTTAAAGCACACTGCCATACTCCTTGGCTTTCCACACTGAGCAAGATGTCTTGTTTGAGCTTTTACTGTATTATGCAGTGAGATTTGCACTTGCAGCTTCCAAAAACAACGAGAAAGAAAGGAAAGAAGAGACACCTGATCCAAGGAGCTCAGCATGAGATAATTTAGACATTAACCAAATGAGAGTGATAGACATTCTGTCATTTTGATAGATTATCCTGAATAATAATCTTAACTTCAATAACCAGCAAAATGGCAGATGAGAAGTGTGTCTCAAGTTGTAAAACCCTAGCCATGTGTGAAGTGATCCAGGGAAAAGGTGAAGTCCTGAGTTCAATCCCTGGTACAGGCACAAAGAAAGATAAATGAGAAAAATGAGCCTAACACTAGTGGCTAATGCCTGTAATCTTAGCTACTCAGGAGACTGAGATCTGAGGACAGCAGTTCAAAGCCATCCTGGGCAGGAAAGTCCGTTAAAAACAAACAAACAAAAAAAAAGGTTTACATGGATCTACTAGGTCTATGATTTTCTCACATATATGCGTTCCTCCACTAAGGGAAAGGATAGATGAACAGTGCAAGCTAATAATGCAAAAAAATTAATTAGACTCGTATGTATCTGGATACCATATTTTTAGTTCTAAAAGGCTCTAATAATTCATATAATTCAAAAGAATCTTTCAGATTCTAGTTGCAAACCTGCTGTTGATTAGCTGTATAAACCTGAGAAGTTACTTTTCTGGCCCTTGATTTTTTTTGGTCTAATGATTAATTCAGTTTTAACATTTTGTGGTTACATGCTTTTATACCCATATTTGTAATGCCTATGATAAAAGCAATGAGTTATTCATGTTTAATATTCTCACAGGTTTAAACTTCTAGTTAAAACAATAACTAGAGGTGAAAATTATAGGAAGAATATATCTATGCATATTCTTTCCTTCTGAGATCTACATCTCTCCAGGAGTGAAAGAAGACTTTTTGTAAACAACGGTAGGTCACTGAGATATAGAAAGTCAGATACTATATACTATAGATCGATCAATGTATGTATGATCATTCCTAAGAAATTTTAGCTTGCAAATCTATTTCCATAGTACCTAATACTGTGCTAGCAAATATTCAAATTACTTATGGTTAGAGAATTAATAAACATTGTATCAGTGACTTTTTGTTTCAATTAAGCTTCTTAATTTTAAAATACTAATACATACAGACCATCTACTCAAAATAGAAACACATTAAGGAAAGATTGATGTTTTTAAGTAATTTCTGCACATTATCTCTTTATACTAAATATCTGAAGAAATTGAAAGACCATTGCTTTTTTATGTCATCTGATCATCATAACTCAATCCAAAAATTATATAACAGGTAATCACTTCGGAATTAAAGGGATGCAAGGCAATGACATGTCAAATCAGCTTTCCTCTAACTTATATTCATGTCAATAAAATAACTTCACAAATGCCCCTACACTAAAATTCCCATGTTATGTTCTGGATTTTTTTGGGTTAAGGATACATAATCTTTCTTTGGTCTCCCTTTGTGTAAATGATGTATCATTCCACTAAACCAGACAAAAATATCATCTACTGCCATTGATGATCAAAAGAAATAATTTAGTTGATCTCCAAACCATTGAAGAGTTAGCTGGCCCCTGTATGTGTTTAACACCTCTATTCCACACTCTCTTGATATCAAAACCCCAAAACCCATCTGGGAGAAATGGTGAGTCCTCTAAAAATGGATGAAAGCGACCTTTGTTTGAGGTTGTCTGGAGACCAAAAACATTCATTTTAAGATTAAATGACAGATTTTAATACATTGTCAACACTGTAACAGGCCATACTTCAGTATAAAATGATGTTTCAAATTATATCTTTGTAGATACATTCTTTTGATCTGAGCAGTATGCTCTGAGCTGTGCCAAAGAGTGATAAAATATTTACCTGACTACAGAAGATTCTCTTTTTTCATAGAAAAAGTTGACCTTAAATCCTCTCACTTCTGTAAATGCTGCTGAACCCTGTCACTCAACTGTTTCCCAGAACAGTACAGGTTGTGAGGTACCATAGTACAGTGGTCCTCAGAGCCACCTGGTCCATTGAGATATGTCTTTGAACACAGTTGTTCATGGAACTCTTTTCTGATTACTAGTGATAGCAAGTTATTCATGTTTTCTTTTCTACTTTCACTGAGCATCTTGAAATACATATGTATGTATATGTTTCTCCAGTGACCTTTATTTTAATGTATCTATTACCATCTAATGTTACTCTAGATTAAATTTCACAAATGTCCTTTTCATATTGAACATTATCATGAAGATATCTGAATTAGAAAACCAACATTTACACATAGTGGACATGTCACTTGAAATTTCCAACATCTAACCTTTAACAAGTGTACCCCAATCTTTCCTTTATGAAACTTAAAAGTGGATAATTTTCCATATTTAAGTTTTAGTCTGGTCTTTGTAGGCTCTTGAGCTTTGGACCTCAGATTTAGAGAGACAAACTGATCAGCATGTTTGTAATACTATACTTAACTTTTCTATTTAAATCCCTAACTATTTGTAAAGGCATCTCCAAGTTAGTTTCTTGTTTTTTCTACTTTCAAATTGTAACTATAAACATGTACTAATTCTAATTCCAATGTACTAATTCTAATATTAATATGTACTAATTTGAAGAAAAGCTAAAATATGGAGAGTAAAAATATTAATATCTTTAAGTAGTTGTGCAATTAAACATGTCAATTTGTGAACACAATGAAGCTTGACCTGTCTTGATGGTGGCAGTCACATGACTGCACACATGTTTCAAAACATGAACCTCTACTCAATTTCCACACAGCAGAAAAGAGATGAGACACTTGGATGAGACTGTTTCTTGTCAGAAATGATGGTAGGGGTGACTCATTAAGATGTATTGTATGTATACATACATATAAATGAATTAAAAATACAAATATATTGTTTTTCTGTCTTTTGACTAAGATAAAGTGTAAAAAAATACCAATCTACCCTCCTATTCCAGCAAGAAAAATAGTTACCTGAAAGAAATATGCACTCAAATATTATCAATGCTGTTTTAATTATAATTATCACTATTTAATAACTATAATTTATTAAATATGCTATGTTCTAGGTATAATAACTGTTTATACCAAGATACCTTTTTCATTTCCCATTTCCCTTACAATAATGTACTGAAAGAGCATTATTTAAGTTCATCAACTTTCTCCATCTTCCTAAATCAGTACTTAGGCTACAAGAAGAGGCACAAGGCTTTATTTAATATTCTCTTTCCCTTCCACAGTTTCCTTGTCTGCAAAATTTTGACAATAATAGTACCTACCAAGTTATGGGTATTCTCAGCATTTAGTGTAAGAGTCCACATAAATCCTCCAAACAACATACAGGAGGTAATAAGAGTACAATACACGTGACCTGTTACTGCTGCTATACTCTCACTATTACTGCTCAATTTTACCACAGTATTTAACACACTTCAGTATTCTCTTCTCCTTTTAGTTTGCCTTTCCTAACATATTCTTCTTGGTTTTCCAGATTCCTTTGCTGGCTCTTTCTCTTGTCAGACTTGAAAAGGCTAGAGTATTACAGGGCTTGGCAATGGATCCCCTCTTTTCTTTTTATACAATCTCTCTCCATGGCTTTAGAGGCCATGTATGCCCTCATGACTACCAAAATTATATTATCATTCTTGACTGTCTCTTTAAGCCCTTATTAATGCTTATAATCAAATATCTTCTCAACATATCTGTCTTCTCAATCTGAATTCCAGATTCGTTTCACACATTTGTTTCTTGCATCTTAATCTTTCTCCCAAGGATCCCCTTTTCCATAAAATAGCAGGATGATTTTCTGGTGCTGTTGTTTCACATCACTCAGTGCATCTCTGATGGCTGGCTGATTGCTGTGAGCACCATGCAGTTTACTGATGTCTCTGCTGGCATGTGACAGCTACTTACTCCCTCTGCAGACTTGGGGAGACAGAGTTCAACCGCAATCCGATCTGTGGACTCCCCGTGTTTACCACTTTCTGCTGAAATTCTAGAAGGAGAAAAAAAAGGTTGTTTCATTAGAGATTTTTCACCCTCAGTGTCTCCACCAAGAGATTTTACTTTCCCTCAATAATTAGTGGACCTAAAACCTTAGTTTGTGTTCAAATGCCATGTGAATAGCTAGTGTAAAGTGTGAGAAGTTCATCATATAAACCATTTTATTTTCCCTATGATCAATTAATGTTATTTTCTCATTGTGTTCTTGAACTAGTACTCTATAAATGCAATCCAAGAGAAGATCACCTTCTTTCAGTGATTCCTGAAATCACCATTCAAATCCTTGCTCAGTCTTTTCCCCATCAGAGTTGTTTAGAGATGATCTGAGCTTGTCTGGGCTCCCATCACTACCTTGTTGAGTAGAGGTAGTGGGCAATTATAATCCACAACCTGCTTTTGATTTCTTTTAAAATGTTATATTTCATATTTTTAGTGGCTTGTCATACAATTTATTTACTATCATCTGTATCCTTAAAAAATGTAACTGTACTAGAGGAGGAGCTTCATATTTTGTTATCCTAATGTATTCACCCAGAACATTGGGCAATATTAGAAATCAAATATTTATCAATTGCATAAATTAGTTAATATGAATATGTAAACTGCCTAGCATCATTTATTCATAAGATTTTAATAATATAGTTGTAGATGATATAAATAACTATGGTAAACCTCTTGAATAAATTATGTAAAGGACTTTATCTAAACATATGAAACTATTTCTTCATTTAAGTAAGAGCAGTTTTATGTACATACTCTTTGTGAAATTCCCATGTGTAAAAAATAAATCTAATATACATAAAATTTTTCTTTGTCATTTTTAGGGGCAAATGATTGACCTACATGTACAGAAAAAATAATAAGCCAAGTGCAGACTGGTCTGGGCAGCAGTAATGTTCCTAATAATTGTCACACAGGCAACTTGTGGTAATAGCTCTTACCGAGAATGAGATGCCTGAAGCAGTTGTTTGGCATTGTCATTACCTCCATCTGGCTTTGATGTACAGACATTGCCAGTTTCTGAATTTGGGACAGTCCTAGCATTGCCAAGAGGAACAATATACAACATAAAATCCAAAAGTAAAGTAAGATGATTTTCATTGTATAGGTCCTTTATTTCCTTAATTTGCTTTATTCATAGTTAATTTAGTATCTTTCTTTTGAGGCTATTGCAAATGCAGTTGTTTCCCTGATTTTCCTCTCTATCAGCTCACTGTTGGTACACAGAAATGCTACTGATGTTTCTGATTTCATTTTATATCCTGCTGCTTTGCCAAAGATATTTATCAGCTTTGAGAGCTTAAGGATGTAGCCTTTCAGGTCCTTTACACATTGAATCATTACATCTGCAGATTAGGATAATTTGGCTTCTTCCTTTTCTGTTGAGAGGAGGTCAAGGGGGCTGAGTCAGACAAATAAGAAGAGGAAGGATGGGTGAAAACAGCTATGATATTCAATGTACATATGTGAAGATGGAACCAACCAGCTTGAGAGTGTGGATAGGGTTGAGGGTAATGGAGTAAAATGATAGAAAAGATGACACTGACATTAAGATATGTTGTACTCATAAACTGACATGTTGAATTGAAACTTCCTTTTTATCACTGTTTATTGATTTTTTTTAAAAATTAAAGTAAGATGAAATAGCGCAGAATATCTTGAAAGTGGGAGGGAGGGGCTGTTTCCCATAAGCCTTGAAATAAGTGTGATCATTGATTTGACATAATCATTTTCTAATGAAAAAAAAACCTGAAAACCTTGCAGCTCCAGATGTTAAAAGAAACATCTATAAACTCACCTATTGAATTAATCTTAAAAACACTTTACTGACTTCTATTCCAACATATTCCTAGTAGATTTTCTTTTGTATTTCTAAACAGGTTTCTTTCCAGCATTTGTTACAGTGAGTGTGTTGTCTAAGCTTTAGTGAGATTCAGACTCCGAGCCAAGTTGACCCAATGTTTTCATTGCAATTGAATATTTATTAGGGAAGTTTCAAACTTCCCTTTCAGAAAACTTCTCAATATCCTTCCCATTTTGTTTATTCCAAATACAGTACCATGGAGAGTGCTATGCTGAGTGTTTTCTGTATCTCCTATAATAATCCAAAAATCTTGTTATCTGGGGTTGGGGGGAGAGGGATGGGAAGGGGAAACAAAGGAGGAGGCAACAATGCTTGATAAGAAATGTACTCATTATCTTGCCCATGGGATTGTAACCCCTCTATGCAGTATTTTCACAATTAAGAAAAAAAAAACAAAGAAGGACTGGTAGACTGAGAACTAAGTTGTCAGCACATCTCACAATGCTGTGTTTGAATTTGTTCTACTCTCAGCTATTGCCAATGAAAGATTATAAATGAGATGGGGGGTGGCACTTGAAGCTGTGGTGAAATGTCTATTTAAAATGAGTTGAATGGATGAAGGAACTATGAATGGAAATGTAACCATGATGTGTGAGTAAATTCTATCTGCCTGAATGCTATTTCCTAGCGAACAATTTTCTATGCCTTTGCTGAATCCCTGAAATGTTAAGCTTGGAAGAAAGCTTAGAGATTATCTTTTTTGACCCTTTCTTTTGCAGAAATGCACTCAAGGCTTCATGTGAAGAACTAGTTTGATACAAAATAGAGAATTAAACTTCTTAAAGATAAGCTGTGCAAAGCTACCACGACCTCACTAAGCATCAGACCTCCTAAAGATACTGGAGTGATTCTAAGTCAATCAGGCAGATGGAGGACAAATGCAGAAGGCCTCCTGGTTTCGGGATTTGGACTGCTTAGGAGTAGGATCTGCAAGTTCAGCCAAGCTCTTCTCAATCTCAGTTGATTTCATTAGAAAGAAAGAAGCTCATTGTTGAGCTGAAGGGAGCTCCTCTCAATTTTACCTTCAGGTCCCCGCCCAACTCACAGCCAGCAGCATTGTCTAAATCACTAACAGTTGCCCACATGGCTGACCCTAACTTTTGTGAAACTCTGGTGGTTGATTTTGGCTTTGTTTCCCAGCCTCCCCTTAGTCACCATCACATGATCCAAATACACTCATATACACTGCAGTGGAAAATCAAATCCTTGTTGTTGTTGTTTTTTTTTTTTTATAAAAAGGCCTTCAGAAAACCTGTGTTGGCACAGTTCTGAAGCCATTCATTTACTTGAGACAGTGAGGGCCCAACAGGCTTGTGGGAAGAAAAAGAAAGGCAATAACAAGTAAATAGCGTCAGGCTGGCCAGTGATTATTTGTTAGGCAATTATAACATTTTATAATAAAAAATTTTGAAAGCAGAGGCTATTAACATATTTGCATGTATCCCAAAGCATTTATGGGATCTTAACATGAAAGTCTAATTATTTTTTCTTCTCTCAATAACAACAAAAATCTTTATGGGTCACTGTGTCCTAGAAGCTCTAGAGACATCTTTGAAAGTGTGTGAGCTATTTATTTGGCTAAGTTTAGTTTGTTTTATTATGTCTGGTTTTGATATTGTCGTCTCATCTCGCTTTCCATAGTACAACTGCTTTTATTTGAATAGAGTTTTCCTAACATGTGCTAGAAAACATAAGTCTTCCTAACGATATTCAAACTGTATCTCAGAGGTAGCCATGTGCCTCCAGAGCCCCCTTGTCCTCTATGGCTTACGTAAAGAGGTGAATAGAAGGCTTTTGAGTTTAGAGTATATGCATTTTAGTTCATGATTTCTATTTGCCTACTATTTCTTATAGCCCCAAGAAATATCTTACATAAAAGTTCTATTCAAAGGTTTTCAAAACAGAGCTGAGAAGGAATCAAATAGGGGGACCCAGAGAAGGACTAGTTCAAGAGATAAGCAACTAGGTCTTCAGGTATGCTTCATGAAAACATATTTTTTTCTCCCTATTCTAGTCAGGAAAATAAAAAACAGTGAATACAAGGGAAAGGCAAAAAGTCCTTTGGGGAAATAATGATACATGTAATATTTATATCATGTATTCATAGTATCTTTTACATTTGAAAGCAAATGTGGTCAGGTAATGACTCTCAACTGACATTTCCTGCCTTGATTCTAGCTATACTACCTGTCCTAGGTGTAAGCTATACCTCCTATCCTGGGTGTCTGGCTTAGAGAAAAATCTCTAATCTGATAAGCCCCTGGGATCTCATACACAGAATATCCAATTGGATTCATTCTTCGTCCAAAAAAATAAAAATTTATGTTTTCCTCCCATTATTGCCACTGTCCTAAATTCTCACCTGGGATTTCAGCTCTAATCCCATCCCATATAGTTGATCTATATAAATTCCTCATTCATATAATCTTTTGATACATGAAACATGAGCGTGGTGGGTTCTTGTTCTCCAGTGGTATCGAAATAAAAGCAAGAACTATGAGTACAATTTTTTAAAGAGTGTAAAGATTATTTTGTAAAGTGAAATTAAAGGTCACTCAGAAGAATGAACAATGGGGTCTCTGCCTGGCCAAAGACTGGCTGTTTGGTATTGTCCCTCCTTACCTTTTTCTTTTCCCTCTCGGCAATTAGTCAGCTACTGACTGCTATTTGTTTGAAGTAAGCCAAACCCCTCCTCTGTGATGGCTAGTATGAGGGCTGGCATGAGTTATGGCATAGCCCAAGACCCTTCCCTTCTACTTGGTGGCTTGTAGGAAAGTGGGCCTGGTTTATGGCAAGACCCAATCAATACACTCCCTTGGGTGGTAGCCACAAGTTGAAGGATGGGTTAGAGGCACCTTGTGGGCCACACTGATTGGCTAATGTTTTCCTTCATTTTCAGTTTCAGAAAACTTCTTGCCACGTGGAAATCTTATTTAGATTGTCATCAGAACTTCCTACCAAGTTGTCTCTATGTTTTTAATTCATCTTGAAATACCAATACAGTGATCATCTAAAATCTTTGCTATAAAAATTATTGTCCTGCTCAACACTTTCTAATGTATTTTATCTGCAAGGTGGATACTGTCCAAATTCTTATCACAAGCAGTTATGGATTTTCTTTACCTAGCTATGTACCCAAGCTTAATGCCTTTATCTATGCGATATCAGCTATTAAACAAAATCCTTACTCTTTCATAGTTCCTCCCTTCCTTTATCCATCTCATTCTGACCATTACTTTAAGAAAGTGTCTCTACCCACTCCATCTGTGACCATTTCTTGCCTGTTTGTTAGGTTGAAAATAAATCTCATTTACCATATGACATATCTTCACACACTATAAATTCCTCTGGGCTCAGAGAAGATAATGTGCAATTTAACATAAAATTTTCTGTTGCATGTGGACTTGCTCAAGATACTTACATGTCCTTAATGGCACCCTTTTTATTCATCCAATGCCACAAGTGTTCTATAAAAGTTTTTAATTACCTTGTCTACATTTTTCTGAATGCTCAAAAATTCATCCTTTTTACAGAAACTCTCCATTTCATCTGGTAGCCCCAAATTTGTGGCTTCAAATCATAACGTTGCTTATATCCCTTTGGAGGGGCTAAACATGGGAGTTTTCCCTGATTTTTCATTGGTTCTTCCCCTCATTATTCCTCTCAAGTATCTATGGACCCCTGTCCCTTGCTAAAGCAGACTCAGAAACTAACTCTCCCTGTGTCAGTTCCCTGCCGATTCAGCACATATAGTCAACTCTAGCCCACTAGGATTTGCAGAGGATATCACAATAGATTTTTACAACCTCTGTGTTGTTCAAACAACAGCTTCACATGCTTTGGACAACAGTAAGAACAAATATGTTTGGGGGATGGCTCACCAAGGCTGTGTAGTCAACATTTTCTATTAACACAGCTTGACTACCTCAAACCATAGACAACTCCTTCTGACTTTTTATATTTTTAATTTTCTTTTAAAAGTTAGGCAAATTTTCCAAGATAAAGCTCAGTACTCATTAATTGGCACTAATTAGATGAGTAATGAATGTAGTATAGAATTTCTTTCCTCTCTTTTTTAATCAAGACAGAATTTACATAACATAAAGGTTTATGCCTTTCAGCTGAGTGCTAATGGCTCACGCCTGGAATCCTAGCTAGTCAGGAGGCTGAGATCTGAAAATCATGGTTCAAAGCCAGCCCAGACAGAAAGGTCTGTGAGACTCTTATCTCCAATTAACCACTGGAGAAGCCGAAGTGGAGCTGTGGCTCAAGTGGTTGAGTGCTAGCATTGAGCTGAAGAACTCAGATACAGAGTTCAAACCCCATGACTGACCAAAAAAAAGTTAGTGGCTTTTAGCATATTTGCAGTATTGTATAATTATCACTACTTTCAAACTCCAAATATGCTGTCCTTCTGAAAGGAATCTGGTATCTCTATGGACTGCTTTAATTGAGCTTATTTTGGTGTTTTTAACTTCTGAATCTTGCCCTTTTGATATTTGTTAAAAATTAACTTCCCTGGATCCCTATCTATCTATCCTTCCACTCCCCACCCACTCAATCCTCCTGCAACCAAACCACGTTGGTCCCTTTTAATTTTAAATGGGTGCAGAAGGTCCATAGTTCATGTTCTATAGCTGATTGTTGTTGAGAAAAGAACTTCTGGCCCAACCTGGAAAAGGGGAACTGAAAAGCTATTTTTGTATCTTTATTTTTAAGGAATATTGATTTGTAGTTTTCTTTTTTTGTGATGCTTTTATCTGGTATTGACATCAGAGTAATGCTGGTCTCTCAGGGTAAGTCAGAAACTGTTCACTGTTCTTTCTTTACTTTCATATATATGTGTGTGTGTGTGTGTGTGTGTGTGTGTGTGTGTGTGTGTATACATACATACATACATACATACATACATACATACATACATATTCTGTGAATTCACCAGTGAAATCACTGGCTATAAGCTTTTCTTTCATAGAAAAAATTTGATTATTCATTCAGTCCCTTTCCTTGTTGTGAGACTGCTCCAGTTTTCTGTTTCTCCTTAAGCAAATTTTGTGTTTCTAATATGCTTTCTTTCCCTTCCACCTTCAAAGGTTAAGTAAAGCTGAAGGTCAGAAGAAAGATATTCCTCCTTGGATAGTAAATCCAAATGTAAATATGTTAACAGAGCTAAGCCAGTTAGTTGTCTGGCCAAAAACAAAGGAGACAAGAATTCACTTCTTGCTTTTGTGTAATATATGGCTCCTAATGATATGCTATGTCTTGAAACAAAATTTTTAAAGGAAACGGGTATTTGATTTGACTTCACAAAGCCTTTTCTTGACCTTTTGTATTTTTCCCTAGGAAGACAAAATGTCCTTAGATACTAGGTATAAAAATATTTCTTGGCATTTATGCAGTAAATTTCTGTGATAGGATTAGAGTACCATTCCCTTGTCCTTCTCTTTTGATATCACCTTCCTACAAGTTATAGAACAACTTACATACGTATATGCAGACCTAGAAGAGCAAAGAATGTTAAAGGGAAGGAGGGAAACCTAAACATTTTATGCATGATTATATATCCCTCTGGAAAAAAATGTTGTCCCCCCAAAATGTCTTTTTCTTTACCCTCTGAATCTTCTTTCTTTATACATCTTTTACCTCTATTACCAAATTATCTTATAACCTATTCAATCAATATAGACATATAGGTGCTAAAACACACACAAACACACACATACATACATACACACACATACATACACACACACATACACACACACACACACACACACACACACACACACACACACATGGGCTGGGAAGGTGGCTCAGTGGTAGAGTGCTTGCCTTGCATGCCTGAGGCCCTGGGTTTGATTCCTCAGCACCACATAAGCAAAAAGAAAAAAGCCAGAAGTGGCACTATGGCTCAAGTGGTAGAGCGCTAGCCTTGAGCTGAAGAGCTGAGGTACAGTGCCCAGACCCAGAGTTTAGGCCCCACGACCAGACCCAAAAATAAAAAATAAAAAAAATAAGAAAATAAAACACACACACACACACACATATCCCAGATGCATCTTCAAGTCCCTTCATTGAATAACCATTTTAAAAATACCTACTGTGTGCCAGGCATGTATTATGCTGAATTGTGAATACACAATAATGATAGACAAGTTTTGTCAAAGATTCATTTCATGGGACTCTGGTTTTCACCACATGCACAGCTTAATTGTGCAGTTGAACAAAACAATTGGAGGTTCACATACTACTGGAAGTTAAAGATAATTCAGCAATGACCCCAGAGCTTCTGCTGCCTGGGAAACAGTTCATAGTGCTACCCAGGAAGTATCATGAACCATACAAAGGGGCATGTGTTTGTAACTCTAACTCTTGACAGTGAAGCAATTCTTCCTGCCAAGAGAGTAGAATAAATCCCTTCCCTTTGCCCCAGCACACCCAGACTGCTGATCCAGCAGAACATGCTGATTGCTCACAATATACAGAAGGCTACAGGGTCAACCAAACCAACAAGAGCCACACCAGGGGTTAACAGGGAAAGCAGGAAGCCAACATTGTGCTGAACATATGGAGGGAGGAAAATCTTGAAGAGAAGATAGACCCAGCATAATCTCAACAGCCAAGAATGAGATAATCTACCAATAGCAAAAAGGAAAACAGCAGAAATGAGAAAGCAGCCAACCTCTGAACAAGACAGCCTGGGAAAAGACTGGCCCTGGCCACAGAAAAGGGGATCTGTGAAGCCCTTGCCAGACACGCTTGTTCTTGTTACGGCACAGAATTGTTACTAGTCCTGGATTGAATGCCAGCTCTGCCACTATCCCCCTGTGACATTGTGTAAATCACTGAGCCTCTTTGAAACCTAGATGTTTTGTCTATAAAACAAGCTTACCTGATTGTTAGAAGGAGAAAATGAATGTAAAGTTTGCAGTGGTTAACATTACAATGACATTTAGTCTGAAGGGGTTTTTCACTTATCTGTAGTTTTCTTAAAGTTCCAGTCTGTCTTTTGCTGTTCAATAATCAGGTGGTGTCAAATTAGAATGCCTACCTGCAAATGATTAAAATGCTGCACATCTACCTTTATGAGACATACTTTATCACCCATGAACTGTCTGCTTCCCTCACCTCCATATCTCCACTCATCTGTTCCATACATGCTTGTTGGAATCAAATACATTCTTGTTCATCTTCGCTTCTGGACTTTTAATAAAATGGGAGACACTCAAATAATATTTGAACGCTCTTGGTGGTCTAGTGGTTAGGATTCGGCACTCTCAAATAATATTTGATATTCTGTATGTCCTTCCTTTATAACTCATACCACATTGTCATACCCTACAAAAATATGCATATATATATATTTTTTTCATACATGAATGCACATACTTGTGTGTTTCTGTATAGAGTAAGGGAATGTCTTCACCAATAAATAGCTAGATAGGTTCATATGCCAAGCCTTTAAGGACAACACTTTCCCTATCAGTTGGAAACAATAACTACAATTGGAATTTCTGAAGATATTCATGTATGTGGAATATTAAAAATAGTAACAGTTTATGAAACAGACTCATTCTACTGTGCATCAAAAAAGAAAAATATATTTCTATAGGACCTGAAAAACATGCAATATAAAATGATCCAAAAATTACTATCCAGAACATCACATTATTACTCAGTTGTAGTCAATGTGGATATTTTCTTCATTTACTATTCACTGTTGCTAATTGTAATCATCAGGCTCACCTACAGCAGTTTGAAACTTCTGAAAATCGTGTAAACTCTTTGAAAATTCTTTGTTAAAACCAAGCCTTGACCGTAATGAGTTCACTGTTATTTATTTACTTATTTATTTATTTATTTAGTCAGTTTTGAATTCAGAGCCTGTCCTTGAGCTCTTTTGATCAACGCTAGCACTCTACTATTTTCAGCCACATCTCCACTTCCAGTTATCTGGTGATAAATTGGAGATAGAAGTCTCATGGATTTTTCTACCCAGGCTGAATCCTCAGATCTCAGCCTCCTGCGTAGCGAGGATTATAAACATGAGCCACCAGTGCATGGCATTATTTTTTTGAACTCTTTATTCATAATCTGTGTCATCCCAGGCGCTGGTGTCATCTGAGATACACCCATTTTCAGGTAAAGATTGCCCTTTATTCCAAACATTGCTGAGCCCGTTTGAGCTGCCAGGGCTAAAATAAAATGCGGAAAAAAGTGAAATATTACAAAGGTTCCAAAATGAAAAGGCTTTAGAAATTAGTTGTTTCAACCTTGTTCCTCACATGAATTCACAGGAGAGCTCCAGACTCCACTTTCTGACAGATATACTCATTCATTTGGGTTACCTGGAAGCCGCAAGAATTAAAATATCAGTCTCATAGATTTTGTTGTCTTGGCTAGCTTCAAACCATGCTCTTCAGATCTCAGCCTCCTGAGTAGCTAGGAATACAGGCATGAGCCACCAGCACCCAACTCAAGACTATTTTTAATGAGTAAAACGGTGTGTGTCAACACGCTGTTGCCCTAGTAAGAGTTTGCCAGTTGCTCTCTCTAGATGCTCTTGGCTCAGTTCAATACCACCAGCTATCTGAAATCCCACAATTTATCCTTTGTGATATGCTGGGCCAATGAAGTCAGATATACATGGCTAGGTAGTGTTGGTGGGCAAAGTCCTGGGCATGACTCTTGTTGAACAAGATACAGGTAATGTAAGTCTGGCTTTTGAATGGACCATATTAAAAGGGCACTGGGGTGGGTAGTCAGGTTGGTAGGGTGATATACTGGCTTCAAAACTTAAGGGCCATATCCTTGGGAATCTTAGTTTTTGTACCTCTGTTTCCCCTCCCTTTAATAATAACATGTAACAAAGAAATACTATACAATGAAGCAAAATTGATAATATGCTCAGAGTGTGTTGCCCCTAGAATATAATAAGAGATACAGTTAACCTTGTTGGATGAAATGTAGAACAAACTCCATTGCCTTTTTTTTTTTTTTATGTCCGTCACAGGGCTTGAACTCTGGGCCTGGGCACTGGTCCTCAGCTCTTCAGCTCAAGGCTAGTGCTCTACCACTTGAACCACAGCACCACTTCCAGCTTTTTCTGCTTATGTGGTGCTGAGGAATCGAACCCAGGGCCTCAGGCATGCAAGGCAAGCGCTCTACCACTGAGCCATCTTCCCAGCCCCTCCATTGCTTTTTAATCCATTTCTGCCTTGTTGGCAAGCTGTGGTGCTAGCTGTTCAGGATAGTGACATCTCTCCCTGTGAAACATTTCCTCGCCTTTCTTCTTGCTACCTTTTCTAGCCCAAGAAGGATGAGAAAGCAAGAATTTACAAACAAGTCTAAATTCCATTTCTCTATTTGCCTAAACAAACTTCATTTTTAATCTTAATTTTATTTCTGTTGGTTTTGTTCCATGGCTTCTGAAATTACCTTTTATACTCCTCCTAGCTCAGTAGATCTGTAACAACAGCTCAATACCTATGTCTAACTGTCTAAGGCAGAGGCGGAAGACTCCTTCAGCATTAATCAACAAGTCCCATTAGTAAACAAAGGCAAAGGAAATTAATTACTATTTTTGAGACAATATTCAGTCAGATAAGTTTGAAACCCTGTTTATCTAGAAACTAATATTTTTGTTCAAACCTAGTTAATCTTGAAGTAAAAAATTGCCATACTTTGTAAGATAGACAAATTCTATTTGGTGAAAATAACTGCTTATACCTAATTTTAAACAGAATCTTAACACCAGTAACATTAACAATAAAGCTATTTACTTTCATAATCAAGAATCTCAAACAACACGTAAGCCTAGAGCAATTTCATAATATAACACAGAAGAGCAGAAATTAACTCAGTGGAAAGAAAAGTATATTGGATTATTCAGAAAAATAAGAAAATAAAACTGAAGAAATACCCTCAAGCATTTGACATGATACAAATCATCATTCTTTGTTTCTTTTGTTGTTGTTATTCTTTATTTCTTTATCAAAAGCAATACTGAGTGAATTTGATTGTACAATCTCAAAATTAAGGCATGCAAGTCATCATATTGAGACACATATATTGAAATTATGGAATCACATAGACATCAAGAACAATCCTTAGCCAGAAAGCTCAGAAAACTTCCAGGGTGAGGAAAACTTTTTTGAGGATGATAACATGGAAATTTACTTAAATTGTTTATTGACATTCTGTAAATAATTTTCCCATTTTTTTCTATGTGATACAGATGGAAGGCTCACATCTTCCAAATTCATTTCTCAGTTATATGTGTGTGTGTGTGTGTGTGTGTGTAAATTAGCCCGTATAAATTACAAGTTGTCTTATCAAATTATGTAAAAACTGTTATTAGTTCTGATTTTTATATTGTTGGGTACTTGTGGAAATAGTGTAGACCTGTGAGTTATTTCTTCCAAGAGACTCAGAAATATCTGATCAAATGTCAACAAATGAATGAGATGCCTGAACATATAAATATCTCAGCTCACTCACCACTAATATTTTCATTTGTACAAAGTGTCAGAATGTTCCATACATTGAGCCAGCCATTCTGGAAAGCCTTTTCTCTGGTGCATTAAGTCTCATTGTCAGCTTAGATATTAATCAGTCCAGTGCACTTGGAACACTCTACTATTCTCCTCCCCTGCAAACATGGATATCTACCAGATTTATGGGTGGGCAGACTGGTTTCTACTGGAAACATCTAGTACTCTTCCTCCTGCCCTTGTTTGTTTAATTCAGTGTTGTCCTCCACCCTTCTCAAGTTCTTGTCCAGCTAGGTTGAGCTTTTGAGAAAATAACAAATCTTAGATCTTCTCTATGATTCAATATTTGGATCTAATCACAATAAATTTGTGGCCATTTAGGACACAGATGAAGAATAAACAAAGCAACAATAAATTTGAACATGAAGTATAGTGTTGAAATTCTTTAGGCCCTGTTTTTTTTTCTTTTATAATTACACTTAGTAAGTTGAATATCCTCGCAAAGTATTAACAACTTTTTTGGTTCTTCTATGTGCATTTTCCTTAAAATGCCAGGGAATCTAAATTTAAACCACTATGATATTAAGGAAGAAGAATTGTGCTTCGGTGTCTTGTGCTTCAAGCATGTAATTGGAAAGAAAAAGGCATCAAAAATGAGAATAATGACAAGGCATTCAAGCATTGAATTGGCATATTTGAAAGTTGTGACTTATAGTGGATTAGCCACCCTAAAACTTATTGTTGATGCAGCAAAGGGAAAACTGATTATAGTGTATAATCTGTACCAAATTTGACCAAGTTCACGCAATAACTACTCAATTTGGGTACTTCCCTAATAGAGGTAGTATCTGGATTTTAAAGAGGGATAGAAGCCTAAAAGGACCCACAGACATTTCCTCTAATATCTTAGTGAAAGAGCAATGTTCAGCAAATCCCGAGGAAGTGTATTTATGCGCCATGCTGCAGGCTAGACATATGGGAGAGAAGACGACAGAGCATACCTGCAGTGAGGGAGAGAAATAGGAAGTGATAGAAAGAGCATAATAAAGGGCTGTGATAGGAGAAAAATGGTTTTTCAATTTCATGAAGGACAGTACCGTTCTTTGAGATAGGCAAAGATGGGAAATAGTAATGTTATTAGGTGTATGAAGTAGAGGAAGATGTAGTTACTTGTTTTATATATATATATATATATATATATATATATATATAATGTATATAACATATACATTATATATATATATAAAATACCGTACAGAGGAGTTTCAATTACATGGGCAAGGCAATGAGTACATTTCTTATCAAGCATTGTTGCCTCCTCCTTTGTTTCCCCTTTCCATCCCTTCCCATCTCCCACCCCCCACACCCCCCACTCCCATCCCCTGCCAAAGTTGTAAAGTTCATTTTTCGACATAACGACTTGTACATCTCATTGTTGCAATGGATCCACCTGTATCCCTATTTAAACGATTTGTTTTTTTCCTTCCCCTCCCCAAATTATACCAACATCAAATACAGTGAAAGCAGGGGTTATACCGTGAGGAAGGGACATACAAAGCAACAAAGAGATCATCTTATTTATTTGCAAAAACTAGTATATATCTGAGACAAGCAGAAAAGGTCAGATAAGTTGATGTTAGGTTAAATGAACCCCAAGATAAGGATTCAAATGTTTTTTTTTCTTTCTTGTTTCTTCTTTCTTGTTTCTTACTTCTCACTTGAGAGCTTGGTCTTGGAATCTCATAATTTACCTTAACAAAACCGAACAATCGCTTACAGATGGTGAAGAGATTGTGAGCAGGTCTTTTTAACACCGCTCTCTTAGACATCATATTGGTAATCTAAAGTCAGTATTTACACCATGAAACTGGCAAATGATACAAACCAAAGCTTCTAATTCCCTTGGACTACTGTTTGATTAATGCTTATTAACAACACATCATTGACCAAGTACAGCAACATGTAGCAGATAGCTTCTGCTCAATACTATTTATTAAGTACAAAGTAAGACCATCAGGAAAACAGTATATAAGAAATTTTAAATAAAAATCTTGAAAGTCATTAACATTGGAGACTGGGTAGATTCATGTGTGTGCTATGAGTACAAACTAGATAACTTCACACAATTCTGAAAATAATTATTTTATTAGAAAGGTGAGTGTTCAGAAGCAACAAATTTTATATTACTTTCTGTCTCAGCTATTTTTCCAATTTTTTCTCACAGATATAGAAAGAGCTGCTGATAATTTTCCTATCCTGTTTCTAACTACTGTATAATTTCTCATTAAATTTCCTTTCAAAAAGACTATAATTCTATAACTTAGAACTCTATTACAATTTGGAAAAACAAAAAGACAAGTTGAAGATAGAAATTGAATGTATTGATCTGAACAGTTAAAACTATGAAGCTTGTATTAGTGTTTTAATTAGAAAAATGTGTTGTTTTAATGTGTACTTTATTTGTGATTTTTCTTCTAAAAAATAATAGCTGGCCTCCATTGGCAGTTGTTCTACTGTTGCTTTGGCTCAGAGCTTTAGTGTAAGCAACACAGGCAATTCAGTATGTATAATTAGACAGAAGCCTTTGGCAAGTAAGCAGTCAAATGAAAACCTCAATATTAAATCTTCCTAGATGAAAGCATTGAAGTTTTTATCAAAATAAAACATAAGGGAAACAGTAGCCATGACAATATGCATACTAGAATTATTCTTTTTCACTGTGGAATATTTATTTGGTTTATTATTTCTTCAACACTGTCTAGGATGACCTGGATTCCTCAGACATTCACATAAATTGTGCAGACACAGGAGAAAAAGTATGTAAACCAAAATAATATCTCATATAGATTTTGACAACAGATATGAATACTGACTTGTGCTTGGCTCTCTCTCTTGCTCCATGGTAAATCCAGAGAGATGTTTGTAAAGAGACTTTTATTTTAAAGAAATTGTTTTAACTACTTGAATTGTGCAATATTGCTCGTAGTTCCATGTAGCTTACTATGTGAGGACTCTAGTCAGGGTATGACTAGGAAATGACTGTATTAGCAGCTGATCCTTACCAGATCAGTACTAGCCAACTCTTAAGGTATTTCAGAAGGAATCGCCTACTATTTGCTTTAACTATATTAAAAAAAAAACTCACCCCTACTCCAGAGCCAGAGACCCAACTGCTTATGCCAATGAACAATGATTGTAGCAGCAGGTCTCCCAATTAGGAATGTACCTAATTCTAATTTTTATCCATCTCAGTAGGTGTATTTATCTTTATTTGAATCTGGTCTTCCAAAGAAGATTAGTATCCATATATTTGTCTTCTATATTATTAGTCTCATTCTACTTAAAAGGTGTACTTATTTGTAAACTAAGTGGCTTTTTTTATTTGTTTTTGTTTTTGTTGGTCGTGGGGCTTGAACTCTGGGCTTGGGCGCTGTCCTTGTGCTCTTCAGCTCAAGGCAAGCGCTCTACCGCTTGAGCCACAGCACCATTTCCAGTTTTCTAGCGGTTTATTGGTGATAAGAGTCTCACGAATATTCCTGCCCGGGCTGGCTTTGAACCAAGATCCTCAAATCTCAGCCTCCTTAGTAGCTAGGATTACAGGCGTGAGCCACCGGCGCCCGGCTTTAAGTGGCTTTTTTTTTTTTTTTTAACATAGCAGCTGTTTGGCAAGGAAATGCCCCAACTTGAGTGATTAGAACACTCTATAATCATAACAACTCATAAGTTTAAGATGAAAATTCTGTAAGTTATTGCAGGAGGCTGCTTGTACTTGCTCTTTCACCCTTTCTCCTATAAGTGTGGTTCTGAGACTTACAGAAATGAAAAGAATGCTAGGTAGTGTGGTGTGTTCTTGGCCTATGTTTTAAGTGTCCCGAAATAGCTCAGCATGCCAGGATGCATGCCAAGAATGCTGTGTGCTGTAAAAGAATGTTCAAGGGAGATGAAGTGGAAGCAACAGCTTGTGGTTCTCTAAGATTGCAGTGGTATCTTGAGAAAAGTTTCTATGATTGTGATATGCCTTTTCAGGTCTCGGGAGCTTGAGTACTTTACATATCCTAATTTATGTCATACTATTTCTAGAATAATTCATGAAGAGACTACATCAATTAATATCTGTGGAGACTCAAAATTCAACCTGTGAGATGAGGTTCTGGACATTCATTGGGCAGAGTGACTCTCACAGTAGCCAGAAGGTGTTAGCTCCCCGCCTCTCCCCGTGAGCAGACTTCTAGACAACCAACTTACATCCAAATGTATAGTACACTGATGTTGACATTTTTTAATCTTATCAGATGGGTTTCATGTACTGATAGTGTGCCTGCTACCTGGCTGACTGATATTGTACTATTGTGTTACATTGCAGGCCAAACCTTGTTTCGGTAAGGCTAAAATGTGAAACTATGTACAGCTGACAAATCAATGATACAAGAAATGAGGGAGAATTTCCTGGACTGCCCCATCACATTTACAAATTTGATAAATAATACCCTTTGAAAATTGGTGGTTTGTCTTTGTTAATGCAATTTGTCATCTTCAGATGTGCATTTGCTCAACTGGAATGAAGAGAAGAAAGATATGCAGTAATCGCCAGGTTTCCTCATAGTGCGATGAAGCGTAAATCTGTAATGCAGGATGAGCAGCCCACCGTCCCTCAGCAGACAAAAGAAATTAATTGAATATGTGGAAAAACAGTCACTTAAATCTGGAAAACAGTGTTGTCCCTTCTTATCCTTCAATTACAATGTGTGAAAGCTTGTTAGTATTTTATTGAAAATGCTTTCTATAGCTCTTTGTGTCTCATTAAACCCCAAAGCAATTCCTGAAATATAGTGTGGCAAGGGCTGAGATTCTGCCTGGGTTACTCTATGGAAAAGACCATTATGGAATATCATTAACTCCCTGTGGCCCCAGGAAGACCAGTATGGAGAGATCAATTTCTTCAAATTGATGAAAGTTCTGTCTGCTTGGAATGCCATTCTGGTATTTATAACTGCTGTTCTAGGAAGAGTTTCTCAGCCTCCCAGCTGTTGGCACTGAGACCAGATAATTCAGTTTTGATGTAGCTGTCCTGTGTTCTGTAGGTGCTTAACAACATTTTTTGCCTCTAGACACCAGAAACACTCTTTTACACCCATCTGAGAATCAAAAACATCTCCTCATGTTGCCTCATGTGCCCTGGGGTTCAAAGTTGTCCTGGGCTGAGAACTGTTGTTCTAAACTACTCTTTTCCAAGTCAGGGAAGCCCTGAGAAAACTAGAATTGGATGTTTGAAGAATCCATTCTGATCATGGGGTCATAATGACAGAAATATGAAGCTGGAAGGTTGAATTATCAAAAGCGTATGCAAAACTCATGAAAGCAACTACTTGAGGCTGTCAGAGCCTGAGGTCAAGAGTGCAACAGGAAGTTGAACTCTGAGATAATCACTGTCAGCCCTGAGTTTGAAGACAGAAAGCATGGCACTTATATCTTTCAGTCTCATTGATTTTTTTGTAAAAGCCTTTACAAGTTTTACAGAACTTCTAAAACCACACAAATTGAGCCTTATTTGTTCACTCTGTCATGGGCACTAGACAAAAAGATTGTAAATCTTTTTTTATCAAGGTAGATAATAGAGTCAAGGGAAATAACAAAGACTGTGGTAAGATTCAAATGGAACTACCATGAAAATAGTGATTCCTACTTGTTAGTGGTTTTCATATCCACCTGAAGGGATTTTCTGTGTACATTTTTTTCTGAATAGAAGTGGCCTATTCTTTAGGTAATCCACAATTGGTAATGATTTCTTTTCACCACTTTGTTTTTCAGAGTAGCTCTAAATCTATCCAAAAAATTGAGAGGAAGGTATAGAAATAGCCTACATACTTGATGTCCTCATACTTGCTTAATGTCTCCCATTATGAATAGTCCACTTTCAGGAAAATTGTATATACAATTTGTCTAATCTGGGGAGGGGAAGGGGAATAACAAAGCACTGAAACAAGGACTCAGGATGGCATACTGCAACAATGATACCTACAGGACAGTACTTTGGAAATGAACTTTACAACCTCGGGAAGGGGGAGGAGGAGTGAGGAAAGTGGGGGAGGGAAGGAATAGTGGCACAAGGGAGGGGGAAACAATGATTGACAATGCAGTCATTGCCTTACTCATGTAACTGTAATCTCTCTGTATTGAATCTGTTGTACCCTCCATTAATCAATGTTCACTTTATACTAAGATAGAATGGTGCTATTTCTCACCATCTCCAGTAATACCCTTTTTATTGTCTTCCTGCTTCCATTTTACTCTTGGAAAGTTGTTCCCTACACTGGAACAGACATTTCAATCCTGTCATACATCATGAGCTCATATAACTTGTTTGCTCAAAGGCCACCAGTGGTTCCCCATCTTATTTAGAGTAAAAACTAAGGCTATGCAAGAGACTTCAAAGCTGATTTCATCTGTTAAAATTCTCTTTTGCTCACTCTAATCCGGCCACATTGGTATCTTGAGTAGTTTTTTAGCCCATCAGTTCTCAGGAATTTGCACCAGCTATTTCTTTTCTCTGCAATGCTCTCCAAGGATTTACACATGAGTCAGGCCCTTTGCTCCCCAATGTCTCTTTTAATGTCACTTTTCAGTGAGGCCTCCTTTTTCTAAATAACCTATTTATAGTTACTATGCACTTCCCACCTGTGCCATTCTCCTTACCTTTCCCTTAATTGCCCTTATTCCTTATATCTTCTAATATATGAATTGATTTTATTTCGGTTCTTATTTGATTGGGAAAAGTTTCTTGATATTGCTTTGACTGAGATTATTTAGAGGTATGTGGGGGGGGAATATGGTCCCAAGAGCACAATTAATATGACTAAAAATAGACAAATACAAGATTTAAAAGCTTCCATTCAGCAAAGGAGATTATCAGCAGAGAGAAAAAACAACCTATGGAATGTTTGAAAATATTAGGAAGCTGTACTTGTAAAAAGACATATCTAAAAGATATGAGGAAGCAAAAAAAAAGACTCACCAACATAAAAATAAACTTGATTCAAAAGTGGGTAAAGTACCTAAAATGGTATTTATCAGAAGATTTACAAAATGGTAACAGGTGTATGAAAAACTGCTCAGCCTCACTAACCATCAAATAAATACTATTTGAAAGCATAATGAGGTATTACCTCACACCCTTATAATGGATGTCACCAAACAGACAAAAGATGGTACATGTTAGCATGGATGTAAAGAAGAAGAAATACCATGGATAGTCTCAGTGACCCCACACACCCCTCTCAAGTACCTGCTTCCTGGTATTTATTTTGTTGAATTTTGACTTTGGATTTCTAGGGAATTACTTGAAATTTGCTAAGATAGAATCTCATATTCTCTCTCCACCCCATCCCCTACAATGGTAATTATGTGAGACGATGGATATATTAGTTTGTTGTGGTAGCTGTTTTACAGTGTAAATGTTCACAAAGCATTACATTATTTGCCACTTTCATTTTCATAAAGCTGAAAAAATAACAATTGCAATGATTGCCTTTTCAAATTACTTTTTCAAATTTGTTTTGTTTCAAAGCAGTTTTGCTATGTAACTAAGGCTTGGATTGCAGGTATGTGACCTATGCCTGGCTACAAACTTTCTTGTTAGAAGTACTGGAAGTAGAACCCAGGGCTCTGCACAGGTTAGACATTCTACCACTGAACTGCTTCCACAACCCTACATTTACAAGCAGAGGGAGTAATATATGTGAAATAATAACATGTTAATAATAAATATATTCTTAGAACTTTGATTTTATGGTGCACATCTTAGCTCTTTATACAATTGGCACACTATTTTAAACTCCTTTAGTCTCAGATTCACAATAAGCTGCTTTGGCTCAGGTAACCATAGAGAGACAACCAGTTGCTCATTCTTTTCATTATTGCCCAATAGTATTTTTGAACAACATAGTGGGGTAGCCAAAGATGATCACTGATGGTTGTCAAGCTAGAGGGGCAACATGTAGGGCATAAATGAAAGTCCTTAGCAATTGGTTCATCTCAAATACCAACAACTGAGGTGGATACCACAGGAAAAGGAAGAATGAGCCTGAAGATCTAAGCAGAATTTTGGAGACTAGTAATCTACAGAAGTGATGAAGTTTAATAACTTAACCATGTCCATTAACACATTATATTTTCTTTTCCTTTTTCTTTTTTTTTTTGGAGGTAGAAGGGTTTGAACTCAGCATTTTGTTCTTGTTGGATAGGCACTCTCATATTTGAACCACGCCCTCAGCCCTTTTTGCTTTCATCATTTTCCCAATAGGGTCTCACTTTCCAATAGGGTCTTGTGATGTAGCACAGCTAGGCTTACCATGTATCTGGTATGGCATATGCCTACCTGGCCTTTTATTGCTTGTGGTTCACAAATATTTTACCACAATCATCCTAATCTCAGCCGCATAAGTCATTAGGATTATAGATTTGAGCCACCACACCATCCCTAACTTTTTCATGAACAATAGTGTATATTAATTGTATGAAGCACTGGTTTTAATTTTATTTTCATGCAGCCTTTGGTCATATTCAGCACTATGAACCTCTCTTGTCCTCCTACTAGCCTCTTTCTTCTCCCTAAATAACCTGCTTCCATGCCTATCAGCAACATCAAAATAAATAGGGGAAAACTAAGCTGTTTCCTCTAAAGTCAGGAATCAGACAAGGATGGCCACTCTCCTTACTCTTATTCAGTATAACATTGGAATTTCTACTCAGACCAGTAAGACATGAGAAGGAAATGAAAGGAGTTCAAATGGGAAAAAAGTCAGGTTATCCCTGTTTGGTATGACTTTATGCCTAAAATTCACCAAAACCACTGAAATTTCATAACAACTGCCTAAAAGCCAGCAGGATACAAAGTCAGTGTGACATTTAACATGCAGAAAACTCAGGGAATTACATCCATTTACAATAGCCTCTCAAAGATTAAATACCTACATATAAATTTATAGATATGAAAGACCTCTACTGCCCAAACTATAAAATATTGAAGAAAGAAATCAAAGAAAATTATAAAAGACATAAACACCTCCCCCAAGTTCATGGGTTAGCAGAGTCAATATTATGAAAAGAGCTATATTATCAAATATAATTATACATTTCATACAATCCTCATTAAAATTCCAATGACATTCTTCACTGAGGTACAAAAATCAATTTTACAGTTTATGTGAAAGCACAAAGTACCTTCAATAGCAAAAGCTATTCTGAGTAAAAAAGCAACACCATAGATATCACAATATCTGACTTCAAACTATACTACAAAGCCATAGTAGCAAAAACAACAGCATAATCCTGGCTCACAAAAACTGACACACACACACACACACACACACACACACACACACACACGCACGCACACACCAAATATGCTCACAGAGAACCAGCCAGCTGACCTGTCAAATGTGCTAAAAACATAGCTTAAGGAGGGCTAGGAAGGTGGCTTAGTGGTAGAGTGCTTGCCTTGCATGCATGAGTCCCTGGGTTTGATTCCTCAGCACCACACAAGCAGAAAAAGCCGGAAGTGGTGCTGTGGCTCAAGTGGTAGAGCGCTAGCCTTGAGCTAAAGAGCTGAGGGACAGTGCCCAGGCCCACAGTTCAGGCCCCACGACCGACCAAAAAAGAACAAAGCAAAACAAAAAACCAACACATAGCTTAAAGAAAAGACAGCTTTTCAATCAGTGTTTGGGAAAACTGTGTAATCAATATAGAAAATTGAAACTAAAATCACCCTGTACTAAAAGTCAAGTCAAGCTAGACAAAAGACCTTAATATAAGAAATGAAATTTTGAAATTACTATAGAAAATATAGTTGTAGGCAACAAATCCCCAAATAAAATTCCAATAACTTAGCAAATACAAACAAGGGTTGACTAATAAGGCTGCATCAAACTGAAAATCATCTACACAGAGAAAAAATGCAGTCACTAGAATAAAGAATGGGAGAGACTTTTCTACTCATTCTTCTGATAAAATATTAATAGCCAGAATATACACAGAGGTCAAAACACTAACAGAGGACAAGTAACTCACTTAACAAACAGGCAAATGAAATGAACAGAAAATCCTCTAAGAATAATAATTACAGATGGTCCATAAGACATGAAAAAATTATCAAAATCTTCTCTTCTTATATTTCTCTATAACTTTCTGAAGAAGTAAACATTTAAACATAACATTGGCATTGTGACTGAGGTGGTTTTAAAAAATGATTGCATTATTTTATAAAAGTAGTGATTGTTTTACCTAATATTATCAGAAAATTTCTTGTTTTTTTATTTTTATAAAAACCTGAAAATGTTCCTTCCCTCACTGTTATCCCAACAGATCTCAACTATCTTTTTTTTTTTTTTTGTCGGCCATGCGGCTTGAACTCTGGGCCTGGGCGCTGTCCCTCAGCTCTTCAGCTCAAGGCGAGCGCTCTACCACTTGAGCTACAGCGCCACTTC
>NW_012267221.1:18628055-18632320 GCF_000151885.1 Dipodomys ordii
GCTCAAGGCGAGCGCTCTACCACTTGAGCTACAGCGCCACTTCCGGTTTTCTGGTGGTTTATTGGAGATAGGAGTCTCACGGTCTTTCCTGCCCGGGCTGGCTTTGAACCGCCATTCTCAGATCTCAGCCTCCTGAGTAGCTAGGATTACAGGTGTGAGCCACCAGCGCCCGGCAGATCTCAACTATCTTAAAATGATTTATCATATCCCTATGAATCATGGTACAAACTTCCTATTGACATGCCTGAAATCACACTTTAGCTTTAAAATATGCACGAAGAAAAAATAATACTATAGTCAAATCTAACAGAGATAGATAAATGTAAAATTGCTTAAACTTTGTTGTAAGCAAAAGTCTAGTGCCTTTGTGCCCAAATCTCCTTATTTATACAAGAGCAATAATGGTAAGTAGCTACCTCAATGCATGATAAATACTGCAGAAAGATTTTATTTAAATAATTCTTGCATTGTGGTGAAATTGATTTTACCAACTGAGAAATGGTTACAAGGTACTCAAAGGCTCTAGTTTGTAAATATAATTAAGAAATCAAATCATCTAATTTGAATAATTTTGTACGTTTTTATTGTAAAAATATTGTACAGAGGGACTACAGCTACACGAGCAAGGTAATGAGTACATTTCCTATGGAGCACTGTTGCCTCCTCTTTTGTTTTTGTTTTTTTTTCTGGTTTGTCCTTGGGCTTGAACTTTGGGCTTGGGTACTCTCCCTGTGCTCTGCAGCTCAAGCCAAGCACTCTACCGCTTGAGCCACAGTGCCACTTCCAGTTTTCTAGTGGTTTATTGGAGATAAGTGTCTCACGGACTTTCCTGCCCCAGCTGGCTTTGAACCATGATCCTCAGATCTCAGCCTCCTGAATAGCTAGGATTTATAGGCGTGATCCACCGGCACCCGGCAATGGATAATTTTTAAATTATTTCATTGCAAGCCTATTAATTCATTGAAGGTGTTTCAAGTATCTATATATTGTATTGAAATTGACCCAGAATGTGTGCAGATATCTATACTGGGTTATCTATTGGGACTTTCTAATAAAATTGCACAACTATAAAAAGCTCAAGCCTCAAAAATTGAATAGAGTTGGTAGTTGGGAAATCAATACACATAAAGAATTTAAAAACCAAATAAAATGTGATAACTCTCATGACAAGGCTCTGGAGAGTGTTAAGGAGGAGAAGAAGAAAGATCTCCATCTAACCAGTTGCTTTTATAGGTTTTATGAAGACAATGACAGAGTATTATTGGAAGAGAAAAACGAAAAGGCAAATTTCTAATCATCTTGTTGTGAACCATAAATGGTAAACTAAGGCACTGGATTTGTTAGTGTGGAGTGCAAAAACAATTGAGAGAGAATATAATTCCAGGCAGAAAAGATCAAGACAATACTTATCTGTAACTTCAAATCTTATTCCTAGTGAATAATAAAATAAGTAAATAAATAAATCCCCTAGCTAGTATCTATTCACTCCCAAGCAGAAAAGCATTTAGACACAATGGAACAAGATTAGCATTTTACCTAATTCCTTAGTTTTAGTAAAGAAATAGTTACTAAGTAGACATTCACAAAATTAACATCAGTCTATATCAAGAGTACGATTAGAGATCTTGTGCTCATGGTCAGCATATAACACTTTCTGATCATACCAATCATAAGAATTACCTACTTCTGAATTATCTAATATCTATTTAAGTAAACTGAAAGTATAGTTAAGTATTATCCAGTTTGTTTACTAGGAAAACCTTTTTGAGGCAACCATTTCTGAATAATCAGAAATGAACCATTTTTCTGAGTAATCAGAAATTTTGTTCCTTTTATTACATTGATAAAAAGATACAACATAACCATTGATCATTGTAATATTAGCTATGTACAATAAATCTTATTAGCATCATTTATTAGATAAATCAGATGCCAGATATGAACATGTTCTAAGTTAAGCTTTAATACTTTATACATCCATAGAAATTATTATTTTAATTAAAGACACAGCCATAGTAAATAGCAGTGAGTGGTGTTGGGATCTATATAAACTAACAATTACCAGACATTAATAGCTATTAGTCAACACTAATATTAGTATTAAAAGAGGGAGGAAACTTGTGTGGATATTCAGTGTTCCATGCTTGTGAATCAGCTATGTTACTGCTTATGAATGTTTTGCCTGCCAACAATCTGCTCAGGAATGACCATTAAAATATAAAGCAAGAGGGACTGGGAAGGTGGCTCAGTGGTAGAGCGCTTGCCTTGCATACATGAGGCCTTGGGTTCGATTCCCCAGCACCACATAAGCAAAAAAAAATGGAAGTGGCGCTGTGGCTCAAGTGGTAGATCATTAGCCTTGAGCTGAAGAGCTGAGGGACAGCACCCAGGCCCAGAGTTCAGGCACCATGACCGGACCCCCACACATACACAAAAAAAAGAATATAAAGCAAGAACTTAGTTTCGGAATGGAAAATTAATGAGTAGAAAGGACAACCTCTGTCTCTCCCTCTCTGTTGCCCATCCCATTAGAAATACCTATCTTTTTTTTCAATTTCTTGGGGGAAAAAAGATTAGTAAGTGTTCCAATTTATTTCATGCCAGCCAAAGATTAACACTTAGAAATGTACTTATTACCTAAAGTGGCCAGTGAATGGGCAAAGGTCATTTATAGACTGAAAAGCATTTTGACATAGTCTGCAAAGGAGGTTTTTTGTCAAGCAACAAAGAGATGAATCAACCCATTAATCTAATCCAGATCTTGATTTGTTCCAGGCTATATAAAGCCTGGTTGACTCAAAGAAATCTGCAGCATCTTGCTCTGTCATGTGTAAATGATATCCTAGCAAATACATTATTGATAAACTGGACAGAACACAATGAAATATTCCTTCACATAAATGAGAGACTAAAGAAAAGGATCAAAACTTAAAAAAAATACTACCGTTTAGAAAAGACTTTGGATTTTGACTATTTCAAAATTCTGGACAATGTGACTTTAAATATAATGAGTAGCTGCCTATTTGTGATCATGTAGAAGCATTTTTCAACTTATTTAGAAATAATTTGTCTCTACTGCATAAGGAAAAGATGTAGCATATCACTTCCTGAAATTACTTTTGACTGAGTTTTAAGACAAGCAGTTGGCATGGGACCTGATGCTGGAAGGATGTGTTCCAAAATTATAGACATATAAGAGCATCAAGCTTCTTGCCAACGACTGGCCCAGACCTGCCAGATCTCCCCTCTGCACCTTGATAACTGGACCCTCGTGTAATATAGGCACGAGGGTCTTCTTGCTGCTGGCATGTTTTATCATCTCCATTTTCCACAGTGTGTGGACAAAATTGGCCTCTCCTTGGAAACGTGAAAGTCAAATCAAGAAATGAATTTGATTCCCAATTCACCACAGCATAAGAGAAACTGAAGGGCTCGAGAATGATTTTGTGTTACTTTGACCCAGGAGTTCTCAACCTTGTCAGATTTCAAGACTCATTTTAGAGTAAATGTTTTATAAGATATCTTTGTTCTCCTCAAATAAAATCAGGGAAAACTACCTGGACAAACTTCCAAAGATAGGAGGACAGTGTGCTACACACAATATAAAAAGACAAATACATAAATGCCCTGCAGCCAGACTGCAGTAGGTGGTACATTGAATGGGTTCGACATATGCACCTATGCAGAAGAAGGCTCACTGTAGGCCCTGGTCAATGTGGCAATTTCAAAGGCAGACTGGTTTAAGTGACTCTATTGTGAACTCAAATGTACAAACAACATTAGCTACCCTGTGGTGCTATTTTCCAGAAGTGTGAGCAACTCCTGTCAAAACCAAAATTTAAAAAGGAAAGAAAACCATACACACACACACACACACACACACACACACACACACACACAAATTCTGAGCAAAACAGAGCTTTTACTTCATTTATATAACAGTGCCATTCCAGACAAACGACTTACTTATTATAACAATACCCTGTTTTTACGTGGAAGGTTGTTTAAGGTATATGTAATTATATCCCATGTTTTTCACCTTCATGTATATGGGAAGCTCACAGAGGATTAAGAGGTACTCTATACAGTAATATACAATATAGGTGTGTAGCCTGGTGGAACAGGCCATGACACATAGTCTATCTATGTGCATAGTAGGTCATGCCCTCTAGATTTTCAGAAATATAATCCATGGTGATGGGCTGGGAAGGTGGCTCAGTGGTAGAACACTTGCCTTGCATGCATGAGGCCCTGGGTTCGATTCC
>NW_012267221.1:18633476-18743380 GCF_000151885.1 Dipodomys ordii
GCCCAAAGAAACATAGGTCCCATGGTTTCCCTTATTTGCAATATTTAGTATATGTATGATTCAAGCAGAAAAGGTCAGATAAGGTGATGTTAGGAAAATGAACCCTTAAATATGTATTTAAATGTTTTTTTTCTTTCATGCATTTGTTTCTAACGCATTTATAAGATTATTTCTTTGTTGCTTTGTATGTCCCTCCCCTACAGTATAACCCCTGCTTTCACTATATTTGATGTCAGTATAATTTGTGGAGAAGGGGAAAAACAAGTCGTTTAAGTATATAGGTGGACCCGTTGCAACAATGAGAAGTACAAGTTGTCATGTCGAAAATGAACTTTACAACTTTGGTGTGGGGGGGCGGGGAGGCTGGGAAGGGATGGGAAGGGTAAACAAAAGAGGAGGCTGCAATGCTTGATAAGAAATGTACTCATTATTTTGCCCATGTAATTGTAACCCCTCTGTACAGTATGTTCACAATAAAAAAAATAAAGATGAAATTTCGGAAATTATGTAATCACTTAATCACAATAAAAAAAAGAACCTGGGGGAACGGAGGGAAGGAGGGGATGGTAGGGGGAAATCAATGGAGGGGGTAACAATGTTCAAGAGGAAGTGTACTCATTACCTCACTCATGTAACTGTAACCCTCTGTATAGTATCTTTACAATAAAAAATAAAGATGGAGTATTTGCAACATGCATTTAATGTACTTTGATTAATTTTACTCCACCTATATTACTCTTTCTTAACCCTTACTGTACTTGCCCTTTTCTTTTTATAGTATTTTGATAGGTTTTACTATGCTATGTTCATACATATGTATAATATTTACCTCTACACATTCTTCTTCCTTCCACTTCCATGTACTGGTTTCTCCTCAAGCAATTCCCTCTTATATTCATGTCATATTCTTTTTGTTTAGGTGTAGATTCTCCGTATGAGTGAAAACATGTAATGTTTGCCTTTCTGAGCTTGCCTTATCTCCCTTAACAAGATGGTCTCCAGTTCCACCCCTTCTTTTACAAACAATATAATTTCATCCTTTATGACTGAATAAAGGAGCACCGTTGTAAATAGTGCTCCTATAAACATAATGCACAGTTATCTCTCTTGTACATGTATTTACATTCCTTTGGTATACACCCAAGTGTAGTATAGAAGAAGCATTATGGTAGTTTGATTTTTGCTTTCTTGTGAAATCTCCATACTGAGTTCCATAGTGTCTGGATTCATATAGATTCCCACTGTGCTTTTCACCTCAACCCCACCAACACCTGTTTTGTTGATGTTAGCCATTCTGATTGAAGTGAGATAGAATTTCAGTGTCATTTTGATTTCTATCTCCTTTATGGCTAGGATTATTAAACATTTCTTCATGTATTTATAAACCAGTTGTACTACCTCTTTTGAGGATTTTCTGTTTCATTAGATTACCCAGTTATTAAGTGGACTACTTTCTCTTCTTGTGTTCAAATTTTGAACTGTTTCTTTATTCTGGATATTAATTTTTTTGTCTGATGAATAGCTTAGAATGATTTTTCTCACATGGTACGTGTTACCTCTTGATTGGAAATTGTTTCCTTTGATGTGAATGAAGGTTTTTTAGTTTGATATAAGCCCTTCTGTCAGGTCTTGCATGTGCCTGCTGAGCTTCTACAGTCCCATTCAGCAAGTTGTTAGCCATTCCTGTATCTCCCAGTGTTTCCCCATTGCTTTCCAGCATCACTTCCAATGTTTCAGGTCTTATCTTCTTAATTCAGAACTCAAAGAGTTTCACAGATTTGAGGGACCCAATCACCCTCTAGCTTCACCTTATACTATTTACCTGATACTGAACAACTTCATTCAGCATCTCTGAGAATCAGTTTTCATATCCAGAAAGGAAGATTATAATTGTGTCTCTCTCAATGTCATCAAAATACAATGTTCAGTAAGTGTTAATTGTTTTAATTTTAATATAAATCTTGTGGGCAGAGGATGCTTTGAAAAAATAAATGTTCCAGCTTTCTATTAGGTATAAAAGTGACTGAGCACCTTTTCCACTGTAGCAAATATATTTATTTCTTAGTTTCTTTTCCTGATAGAATGTGCTATCTAATATTGGTCTTTTTAGTTCATAAAAATGTGAGTCATTTCTACTTAATAAACCATATCAATGTCTAAATTACTTTTTTCCCACTGTTTTGTGGTGAAACCTTGGAGCTTGACATTTTCTAAATGCTAATTGCTTTCTTTTCTCACTCTGGTAATTCATTTCAAACACACACTTTTGATGTAGGATTAGTTCTACATAAATATTTTGTGAATGAAAAATACCATGTAAAAAATTAAACTTTTGTTTTAGATGCAAAGAACAAGTCCATAAATATACATTAGTGATTTAGAGTCACCACACTGCCAAAAGTAAATGACAGGGGCATTTCTTTTTCTACTGTTCAAATATATGCTATATAAAAACTTATTAATAAGTCAATATGTTAAGATGATATGTGTTTAAATACAGAAATAAGGATTTCAAACAGAGGCTGAAGGAAAAAGGGAAGACAGAAGAAAGGAAGGAGGAAGGGGGGAGAGAAGGAGAGAGGAGGACCAAAGAAGAAATGAACAGACTATTGTACTCAGAATGCACTCACAAGCATATATCAAAAACTTCTAGTGGTTTTTAGGTGTCAAAAACTGTTAGTGGTTTTTAGGTGTACAGAAAGACCCTTTTCCAATGCCCAAATAACTAAATAGGCAACCATCCTTCCAAAACAAGTAATATTAGGTATGGTTTTTATTTAAGAAGAGTATAAAAACCTTTCTACCTATTTTTATCCTGTGTTTCAAGTAGCCAAGTTTGTTTACAACATTCTCAAAGTTTTCAGAGTCTGAAAGAACTAGGTACTTGTGATTCATGCAGTTTTTAATGAATATTTCAGAGTTAAGGATTTTTCTAAGCCAAGATCATGGAAAATGTCAGCACCCTTCTAGAATGAGGACTTGGATTCTTAACAAAAAAATAGATTCCACAATCATTGATGCAAAATTTAGTTCTTTCAAAGAAATAATAACATGAAGAAATAATTTTCTGCTTGGTACCAGTGGTCTATGCCTATAATCCTAGGTACTTGGGAGTCAGAAAATGGGAAGATTGTGGTTCAAGGTCAGCCCAAGCAGAAAAGTGTGTGATTCCTTCTCAAACCATCGCTAAGTCTAGTGGTGCTGGTCAGTCATCCTAAGCTATATGGGAGGCTGAGCATGGATGGACGCTGAAGCCAAAGCAGCAAGAGTCTATCTCAAGGAGGTAGATCATGTGGACCATGTGCAGCTCAGGCACACACTAGGGTGAAGTTACCGATAAAAATCAGGTCCAGAGATGTGGCTCCAGTGTCAACTTAGCTAAGGCAAGGCCTTGAGTTCATATACAAGTACTGCAAACAAAAAGCAAATGGTTTTCATTTTGCTTATTTTTTGTTGTTGTTGCTTCAGCAATGCCCTATGGACATTTCTAAATGCTTTCAAAAGACCCCCCCTTGCTATTTCTCCTTCCACTTATTTATTCACCTTCATGGTAATCTTCTTAAAAAACATTTTTATTATTATTATCTTTAGTTTATTTTATTAAATATTATCTTTAAGTTGTTTATGTTTATTAATAATAGACCACATGAAACAAAATGCAGTACAAATTCAGTTGGGCATACATGCAGAAATCTGTTATCTAGTAATAGAAATAAATAAGTCTTGATTTTTCTGTGAAATGTTCTCCAGACATTTAAAGAATTCTAAAGCTACATGGTTTATTTTTTACTTATAACTGCAAAGTTGTTATAATCATATTATTGTTTAGCCACCAGGCATTCAACACAACAACAAAGGTTAAAACAAGAAGGCCTGCATAACCAGAACAGAGACCAGAGAAGGGATGGAATAATAATCAGGGAGGAGATTGTGTCCACCACACTGTGGCCAGCACACAGCTTGCAAGAGGTCCACATGATGCAAAATAGGAACTATGCTTGTAACATTTTGCTGTTAAGGATAAAGCAGATATCTGGGACATATTCCATCCCATCTCCCAAATTTATAGTTAACCAGCATTTTCATCTGGATAAAGCAGCAAAGTTTCAGTCAAATAAGTTTTCCTTCTTTTCTATACTAGTGACCTAGTATCTATGAACTCATCTTCACTGCCAATTATCTCCCACCTTATTAAATGTCATTGAAGCCTCTGGGCCCTGAGCACCTACCAGGCCTCCCATGGTGCTCCTCATTGAGGCCAGTGATGACATAAGTGGGCAACAGTAGAGGCTGTGGAATCACACAGATCCATGCACCACCCCATCTTCCAGTCTCTGACATTTCATAGTGTGACCTTGAGCATTTTATTTAATATTTCTGAGTCTCCATTTACTGAATTGTAAAGATAATGGCATTACAATTGCATGTGTTCACAATGAACATCAAATACAAAATATCTACGATAGTGTGACAGGGTTCTAAGGTCTAAACAAATAGTAGCTACAAGCGCTTCCTATTAACTCAAGTTCTAACCACTGAAGTAGATCTTTTCAATTTGCCATAGAAATTTCTCTCAATTTCACTATGTGCTATGGAGATAACTGATTTGCATAGAAATGGGTTCAATGTTCAGCACCTAGCCAATAATATTTTTTTCTGGTTTACATTAGAGTACTCCATTGGACAAAACCTCATTAATCACAACTCATGGAGAAAATAAAGAAAAGCAGGCACCAAGAAAATGAAGGGAATTTTTAAAGGAAATGTGTATTGTGTATAAATGAGTGATAAAAAAATAAGCACTTCATCGAAGGTAACCGGAAACTGGACCCTTCTGCATAAGACAAACTGACACAGGAACTGACTGATTTCTAACCCCTGGGTCAGCCCTTGTGAGCTGCAGACTTCACACATCATCTGATGGTGTATTTTTGTGGAATAGAGGCTAGATGAATTCATTTTCCAGGTACCATTCACTGGATTCTAATATTGTACTATTGTCTTTTGGAAGAATGTTTACAATTATAGTCTTCAAAACAAATCCACTGTTGTCCTGTTAAAAAATTCTATTAAGCAAACACATTGTTGTCCATACATGTAGCAATATTTTTCAGTTCAAGGCAAGCGCTCTACCACTTGAGACAGCACCACTTCTGGTTTTCTAGGGGTTCATTGGAGATAAGGGTCTCACGGAGTTTCCTGCCCAGGCTGGCTTTGAACCATGATCCTCAGATCTCAGCCTCCTGAGTAGCTAGGGTTACATGCATGAGCCACCGGTGCCCGGCTAGTATTTTCATTCTTTATATGCACAGGCTTGAAAAGATAGAAGTCTGAAAGAGCACAGACAAACCTAGGTCACTTCTCCAAAGTCAAACTGATGGTTGCTGTTAACCACAGAAAACATCTGGAAAACCATCTGCTGCAGTTCATGCCAGACTCTCAGACCCATACTGTTCCCTGCTATGACATACAGTGTCCTAAATAACGGTGTGACTGGTTGGAGCACCTTCGTTGGATTTTCCAGTGTGAAAATACTGCCAGAGGACAACTAATTTCAGCAGGAGAGGGAATGATATATGACTTTGTGTCAAAGCACAGGCATACATTAAGGTTTCTCTGGAACTTATTTTAAACTAGAAAGTGTCACTTCCAATCAAACTACAATTAATTAATTCACTTGTGTGTTTTAAAATCATTCATGAAGACCTATTCTGGGCAAGTCACTGTAACACAATAGGAAGGAGGTAGGGTTACTGGCTCAGGTGGCCAGTAATCCCAGCTATTCAAAAGACTGAAATATGGAGGATCAGGTTCAATGCCAGCCCAAGCAGAAAAGTCACTATGAGTCTTGCCTCAAGTGGTAAAGAGCCAGTCTTGAACAAAATAACTAAGGGACAGCACACAGGCCCTGCATTCAAGCCCAAGTATTAGCACAAAATAAAAGGAGGAGCATCTTATAGCTGAGGTGTTTGTGGTAGTATAAACCAAAAAAACTAGAAAAAGCCAGTTTCTTTCAACATGCATGAATGATTTCTTAATCTAAGGGCAATGCAGAAGACTGGAAGTTTATAAACTGACTGCAATTCTTTTGGTTTGCTTTGCAGCAAGCAACTTCTGTGTTGTGATCTTATTAAGGCAAAACATACAACTATGTGGTATGTTTCCAGTTACTACAAAATAAACATTTTTTGCCTTAAGAAAATACTGCAGTTATTTTTGTTCCTTGTCTTTTTAATTTCATTAAAGACTAAATTCTTTAATTTTCATGTGCATGTTTTGGGACTCTTTTCTGTTCATTTTGTCCCTGTGGCCTTCATTTCCAGTCTCTATCTCTTGTTTAGACTGCTACGCAGTTTCTGTCTCTATTTTTAGTGAGCTCTGATTTACTGCCTTTTTTGCATGATACTTTAACCATGACAGTTTGATCCAATGGAATAAGCTTTTCAAAAAGATAAAACAAGGGGGAACATTAGACTTTCAACTAATTAAGTTAAAAATTATCAAATGAGGTCTCAACCTAATTCTTCATTCAAATCCTAAATTTCATTTTGCCTCTTTCCATCTCTACATTTTATAATTGAGGCTGTCATGTTATCAACGTGGTGCAGTTTAATTTCAAATGTCCTGTGTCCCTCCACACAGCTTCCAGAGCAAGACTCCTAACACACTTAACCCTTCACCTTACTCTATGGCTCAAAATTCTTTGATGACCTTTCTTTGTTCACATAAAAACTTTCCAACTTATATATGTGTCAGAGCTTTAAGCTGCTAAAGGCAAATCCTCCTGAAGGTGACTGTGATTAGTGTCTCTGGGGTGCAGTCTGAGGGATCCCTCCAACATGGCTAGGATGCCTTCCTTCTGGGCAGCCCCTCTCATCTCTCCTTCTCTCTCCCTCCTTCTCCTCCTTTCTCCTGGAAGATCCTTACAGACAGGATTCTATGTCCCAGTCCTTGACATAGCACTGGGGACATGGGTGATACACCACTGCCACTTCAAAACAAAGGGAGAAATCTTAGCTCAATATTATTCTGTCTGATTTGATAAAAATTTATGGGATTTAAACAGCTACTTGACATGAATGCATCAATTGTTCAAAAGTTGAAAGAAAATAATACAGAACATCTATTTCTGATTATTCTTAGGGGAGGAAATTCTAACTTATGACTATTATGATTATTGTGAAGATGATTCATAAGCATACCGATATTTAGGAAAACAATTCACTTGGTTTTAATTTTCAGAGTTGTTAATTTACAGAGGCACAGATTCCCTAATGCTGTAAGCAGAACAAGAATAGAATTAGGCAGAACATTTGTAACAACATATTGGTATTGTCAGCCACAGAGCTTCCTTAATGTCTTTACTCTGAATGACTCGGTAGTACTAGGCGTGAAAAAAAATTCACAAGGAAGGTTTGCAATGATGAAAATGAATGTAAATCTAGCTTTCTTCAAGGTTCCTAAAGCATCATTCTCTCTATTTCTATCCAATGAAATCTCATCATAACCCAAGGTGTAGGATTTGTTATAAATTGATAGCCCAAATAAAAGCACATTTGATTCTTTATAAGGAACCATGGTACCGAAGAACATAAGAGGATAAGTGTATCTGTGGACTTCTGTGTTTCTAAACAAAGTGGATGGGAAGATGCCATCCACTTGTATGCTGCTGACTTCTATGCTCTTCTCTCTACCTGGACCACTTTGTCTCTTCACCCAGCTCTTCTTGCTCATCCTTCAGATCTCAGCTTTGAGCTCATATGTGTTGTCAAAACATTCCATCCATCTACTAGCCCCTGGATTAATTGCCTCCTTCCTGTGATCCCCAGTGCTCATATTTATCTTAGTACCTAATAGGGTATCAGAAGAGCATCTTTACAGGTTGGTCTCCATTTAGCTAAGAATATCTAAGTAGTGTCTTGTGTATCTCATTGTTACAATGGGTCAACCTGTATCCTTGATTCAGCATTTTTTATTTCCCTTCCCCTCCCCAAATTAGAAAAAAATGTATATACAACATGCAGGGTATCAGAATAAAATACAGTGGCAACAGAGGTGGATTATACCATAGGGGAAGAACATAGAAAAGAAACAAAAAAGTCACATAGTACAGAATCTGAAGGTAGAATTGTCATCTCATTCTGTTTTATTTCCACTGCCTAGATTAGAACCTACAACAAAATATAGTATACACATTTCTCACATGAATCCTTGGTTTATGTGTGTTTATTTTACACAAATCACTAGCTATAGTTGTAGTCTACAAATTATGTAATAGTTCATTTGCTGTTTTCATGCTTCTAATCTTTGAGACATTACCCAGTGTCTGATTTGAGATTTAATTTCAGTACAGGAATATATTATGTAGACAAAATGACCAGAAGGGCAATGATCAGAATTCAGTCTTGTTGTTTGCTAAATCACCATTTTTATTCTTTTTTTGTGTGTGAAAATACCATACAGATGGGTTACAATTACATGGGCAAAATAACGAGTACATTTCTTATCAAGCATTTTTGCCTCCTCTTTGTTTCCCCTTCCCATTCCTACCCATAACCCCCACCCCCCTACCTGATCCTCCCCCACCACCAAAGTTGCAAAGTTCGTTTTTTTCAGCATAACGACTTGTACATCTCATAGATTTTTTTAAAATAAGATTTTTGTTGTGAAAATACCATACAGAGGGGTTACAATTACATGAGTAAGGTAATTAGTACATTGCTTAACAAATAACATAATAAAACTACAACGATTTAGACAACATGGTATTTCTCTCATTGTTCTTAGAAGAACCAATACGAAAGAAAAAACGCCCCCCACACACACACCAAATGGTGATAATCATAATGGCTTGGGTGGTGGTCAAATCAGGTGGTCAAATCAGGTAGCTCTGTTGCCAGATGTTGAAGGTCTAGTCCACAGAATCTACAAAGCCATCTGCACTGCAAGTGCTTCTGTCTGTTCCTCCTGTTAATCAGAGCCATCTGGGGCTCATGAATCTAGTCACAATACGGCCATGTTCTGCTCTAAAATTGTAGAAATAAGGATGAGATCCTTTCCTTAATTGCCTGTCAGATTGTAGAACCATCTATGAGTATAATGAAATATTCTACATGGAAATCTTTTTAAGTCACAAACAGACTCCCAAGATGTTAGTTTTCAGGCACATTCAAACTGTCATGGAACCTCTCTGAAATAACTTGAGAGTCTGTCAGTCTAAAAATATTTCTTTAGATCAAGGTATATATCAAACACACTTCTCCACATGGTCTATGAGAAGCACATACATTCTTCCAGTCAGAGTAAAAAAAAAGTAGGCACATATAAATAAGTAAATTATAAAAATTGTTTTCAGAGATTCCAGGAGGGCTATTTTGTGAAAGAAGCACAGGAAAGAACTATGGTTTGAATTCAGAGATACAGGGACTGACGAAGAGAATTCCAAGCAAATGCAAAGTTCCTCAGGGATGAGCTTGACATATTTCAGAAATGGAAATATGTAGGTCAAGGAGGAAAAGAGAGAGTGATACCTAAAAGGTAAAATACAAGTCAGGGAGAGAGGCAAGGGCTGGACCCTTTAAAAGTCTGGACCACAGTAAAGAGTTCAGTAATTCCAGCAGCCTGGAAGGCTGAGGCAGGAGAATCATTTAAACCCAGAAGTTCAAGACTAGAATGGACAGCATAGCAAGATACCATCTCAAAACAAAGAAGAGTTTTAAGTTTCATTCTAGGCAATGGCAAAACCATTGTGATACTCTAGAGCAGTGTAGTTACACTTCGTGGTCAACCTAATGGGTTTTGTTTTGTTTTTGTTCTTGAGATTTTGTCTGACTTTGTAGCTCAAGCTGGTATCGAACTCACAATCTTTCTGCCTCCACCTATGTCCATACCTCTTGCTTCTTAAGCTACTTTTCCCTTCAGAGAAAAATGCAGAGCATATAAGCATAAAGACAGCTGCTCCGAAATATTAAAATAAACTAAGGACACTCACTGTCTTGTTTGCATTCTTAAACCTATTAAAATATTTTATTTCACCCACCTCACTTAAATGTAAAAGTCACTTTTAATTTATCTGGTTTATTTATTTCATTTGCATTACTGAAAACCAAAACAAGAACAAGAGTCATTGAAATAAGCAGTGACCGTCAATCTATGATCTTGGAATTCAAAGTGAAAGGTTATTAGAATGTTTTCCCTGCTTGGACTTGTTAATTATTTTTAGTATTCTGTTTTCAGAAAATTAGAAGGAAGGAAAATTAGATAGTGAGCTAGGATGTCAAGACAGGTGATAGGAATAAAACTTTTTCATACTCGTTGCAAATTTAAGTTTACTAATGAAAACATGCTTTACATGTCATTTCAGCATACCCACACATCCATCTACAATTACTTACTGAATTTTTCAATTTTGTACTTATTTGAAATTTGATCTGATAGTTTTCAGTAATTCAAAACCGATGTGTTTAAGATTTTATTAAGATTTTTAATAGAGGATGAAGCATAATTGTAAAAAAAATCAGTCATGATTATTCACTTATGTATATTTTAGTTGATGAATCATTAGAGGAATCTTGATATATTTCTTGTGCTTTGAAATTCTGTATCTTTTAGAAGTGTTAAAGACCAAATCAAAGAGTGATAAAGAACAAATTGATTCTTTTCCTGAGCTGTATTGTTACTTATGTAATAGTTTTGTTTTTACTTTCCATGGACAATATTTGAGTTAAGATTTAACTCCAACCCAGAGTCAGTCAGATGTTTGTAAAAAGATTATTTAAGCATCCCAACACCATTTTCTGTTCCTATTTCATGTTCAGTCCAATTAGCCAGTATGCTTCACAGTTTGCAGGCTCATACCATAATTCTTATCTTTGTTCCTAATCTGAGAAGCTCCTGTGACACATGACCATATGTGCACTCTTAGATGCTATTCTTCCTTCTTTCTTCAGGACCACTGCTTGCTTTCTTTGAAAAAGTACACTCTGGATAGAGATCAGGTGATTCCTGCATCTTCTCCGCCAGGTGTGGCAGTCACACATTTGCACAGGTGTAGCTCCTTCTTTAAAGCAGACATTTCGAATAAAGAGAAAGCCTTACCTTTTTTGTCACTTTGGGGCTTTTCAGTATTTTAATGTGGATGTGTGGGTGTGATCAAGAGAATTTGTTATTAATGCAGACATTCTGAGATTTAAGAAAAGCTCTTCAATTTATTTCACAACAGAAAATTTTCACTTTGAACCTGGGTTGATAAATTCCTGTACAGAACAAGGAAAGCTCTCTTTGGCAAGTACTGGCCTTTTAAAAAAGATAGTTTTGGAGGAATTATGAAAAACAGAATAGACGTTCCATAGCCAGGGACTATCTTGCAATTATTCTCATTGACTGTCAGCTTGAGAACTTATCATATAATCAATGTTTTAAACAAAAATTATAGAGTACCTAAAATTGCTTAAGTCATATTTCTAATTTAACAGTGAACATATTTAAATAAATACGAGCTAAAGATTTTAGTAGTCATGGAAACATGAAGCTAAAATTTGTCATGTCATTCAAATCTATTAGAAATATATATATATATATATATATATATATATATATACATATTATTCCAGAGGTTTTGTTGTACTTTATATATTCTGTGCAGAGGAGGAAAGAATAGAAGAGGAAAATAGAATAGCGAAGCCAATGAATATAGTTACTTGTCTTTTAATTAGGAAAATACTGGCTTGAAAATAATGTGATCTAAATTCCACTGAAAACAAAATTGGTATTAAATTAAAAAATATGTGAAATAAAATAGAAAACAAAATTTTTCCCTTATAAAAATATGTAAAATCTTCTACCAGCAGGCAATAATCTATAGGTGAAAAGTATCTTCAGGCTGAGTGTCATGGCTCACATCTTTAATCTCAGCTGCATAAGTGGAGATCAGGAGGACCATAGTTAAAGGCCAATCTGAGACCAAATACGAAGTTAGGGAGACCCTATTTCAGTCAACAAGCTATGTGTGATTGTACACATCTAAGATTTCAGCTATATAGAAAACCATAGATAGAGAGCTCATTATCTGAGGTTTTGCTAGGCAAATATGTGAGATTCTACCTGAATAATAACTAACACTAAAAAGAATTGAGGACATGGTTCAAGAGGTAGAGCACCTACTAACTTACAGTGAATACCTCAACTCAAATCCATACTATTTTATACTTTTTATTATTTCAATTAGCTTCTTTTAAGGCACATAACACATCACCATTACTCATAAGAAAGAAAACCCATAAAGCCCAAATTTAAGCAAACATCCAAGATAGTGGAACTGTTTTTCAATATCACAAGGTAGGCAATCAAATGAGATTTATTCTAGATAGTCTAACACAGCGACTAACATGGAAAGTATCCAAACCATATTTATTAAAAATCCCAGCTAACATTTTTAACCTATTTGTCACTACTTTTTATGCCAGAAACCCATATGTAGCTATAACTTTTTCTTATAAAAATAGAATCACACTGTACATATGTCCCTGTAATTTGAAAGCATGAAAGGCTTTAAATGTCAGTTACACATGTATTTAGTCCCAGCTTTTGGTTCCACTTTGAAAGGTGCGTTTGTGGGCTCATCTGGGCCTCTGGTCCCTTACATGAGTAAAGGACATCATAAAAGCTGTTATAGTAAGAAACTGTTGTCAGATGAGAAAGATATCAAACTGAAAAAAAATACAATCAATAGATGTCAAAACAGAACACACAGAATATTCGAATTCTTTGCCAAAAGTTTTAAAGTATGTTTCATAAAACTTCTTCAACAAGCAGTTATGAACACACTTAAAACAAATGAGAAAAGAATCTCCACAAAAAGTAAAAAGTCTCATCAAATAAAGAAAAAATATAGGAAAGATCAAATGGGAGTGTTAGAACTGAAAACTGAAATAACAACAAAAAAAATTCAACTCAATAGGTTGAGCCACAGAATGGAAGTGACAGAGTGAAACAGTGAACTTAAAAATGGAAGAGAAACTGCTGAATCTGCACAATAGAAAAATATACTTACAAAATAAGCAGCCTCGAGGACCTATGAGAAAGATAATAATATCTGTATCATTAGAGTCCTGAAAGGAGGGAGGGTAGGGCTAGAAAAATATATTAGGAATAAATAATGGCCTGTTCAGAATGGTAGCACTTACTGATAATCCCAACACTTGGGAGACTGAAGCAGGAAGATTGTGAGCTCAAGACGCAACCTGAACTATATATCAAGTTCTAGGCCCTCCTGGGCATATAGCAAGACCATGTCTCAATATTAATAATAATAATGACTAAATTCTCCTCAAAATTTGTCCATCCCTTCAAAAAAAGGAATCATAAATTTAAGAAGTAAAGCAAAATATCAAAGAAGATAAGCCTGAGATATTCCCATAAGAAATGTCCCCTAGACAAACTTGACACAAGTAAAGACGTAAAGATTCTTGAAAACAACAGGAGAAAAATAGAAAGCTACAATAGTTACAGGGGAAATAATTTGAACATTGGATTCCTCTTCAGAAGCTAGGAGTTAGGACATATATGTATTCTAATGTTGAAAAAAGTCAATCCAAAATCATATATATATATATATATATATATAATCTATACATATACCTATACCTGTATCTATATGTATTTATAGACATAGGTATCCTCTATGCATGAATGGGAAATGAAGACCTTCTTTGAAGGGAAATTAGAAATACTTGTCACAAGCAGATCTTTCTTAACAGAATGGCTATGGAAATTTCTGTAAATACAAAGAAAACAAAGGAGAATCTTGGAATATGAAAAAGGAAGACCACAGTAACTAAAATATGTCAAAATACAACCAACTTTCATATTCTTCTCTGGTCTCTTCTTTCTACTCCCGTGGAAGATGACCATCCTGTAAGCACTCGGGAACTCCAGAAGGTCTAGGGAGTCCTTGGAAAGGTTGGAGCAGAGGAGTGGTAGGATGCAAGAATCTTCTCAGCAGCTCTAGGGGTGCCAGGATGCAAGCGGAAAGCCCCAGCTATAGCAACTCAGAATGAGATGACAGGAATCTAGAGCAGTCTTCAGAGAAGGTGATGTCCAGGTTGTCTACTAGGTATGTTTGATGGTAGTGTGAAGATGGTAGTGTCCTATTGGACCTATGACATAAGAAGGAAAGATAGATTATGAAGACAGATTATGAAATAGGTTATGAAAGACAGATTATTATTTTCAATTACAGTAACAAGAAACATAAAATAAAAGTTAACTTAGATGGAAAAGGGCTTGTGGTGGAGCAGAAAGAGGGAAGGATTATGAGTTCGGTAAGAAAGAATTGAGAAATAAAATTGAGAAGATTTTATTCCTCTTACTATCTTTTCACACAAACAACCAAAAACCAATTTGTTTGTGTGTTAGCACCTTGAAATTTGGAGGCTTTTGACATATTCAAAGTCATTAATTTTTATTTCAGCTATAAATGTCCAGAAAGTGATTCCATGCTGAAGAAAAATTATAAAACCATCATTCAAAAAATGACCAGAATCTGTGATTTAAAAATAAAAATAAAGTACTTAATACTTTAAAATGGAAATGTTATAATAAGCAAGTTATAAGCCATACAACAGACAAGGGTCTCATATCTAAAATATACCTGGAACTCAAAAAATTAAATCCCCCAACAGCAAATCCTCAAAGAAACAACTGCCCAATAAATAAGTGGGCTAAAGACTTAAAGAGAAACTTCTCTGAAGAAGAAAGAAGGATGGCCAATAGACACATGAAGAAATGCTCAACATCCCTAGCCATAAAAGAAATGCAAATCAAAACAACATTGAGATACCACCTCACTCCAGTTAGAATGGCAAAAATCAAGAACTCTAACAACAACAGATGCTGGAGGGGATATGGACAGCAGGGAACCTTACTTCATTGTTGGTGGGAATGTAAACTTGTTCAACCACTTTGGAAAGCAGTCTGGAGGTTCCTCAAAAGACTTCACATGACCCAGCAATCCCACTCTTGGGCATTTACCCAAATGTTTACAAACAAGACCACAAAAAGCTACCAGCACAACTATGTTTATTGCAGCATTATTTACCATAGCTAAGATATGGAACCAACCCAGATGCCCCTCAGTAGATGAATGGATCAAGAAAATGTGGTATATATACACAATGGAATTCTATGCCTCCATCAGAAAGAATGGCATTGCCCCATTTGTTAGGAAATGGAAAAACTTGGAAAAAATTATATTAAGTGAAGTAAGCCAGGCCCAAAGAAACATAGGTCCTATGGATTCCCTTAGTTGCAATATCTAGTATATGTATGAGTCAAGCAGAAAAGGTCAGATAATGTGATGTTAGAATAATGAACCCTTAGATATGTATTTTAATGTTTTTTACTTTTATGCATTTGTTTCTAACGCATTTATAAGATTATCTCTTTGTTGCTTTGTATGTCCCTCCCCCACAGTATAATCCCTGCTTTCACTTTATTTGATGTCAGTATAACTTGTGGAGGAGATGGGGAAAAACAAGTCGTTTAAGGATACAGGTGGACCTGTTGCAACAATGAGAAGTACAGTTGTCATGTCGAAAATGAGCTTTACAACGTTGGTGGGGGGGAAGAGGGGGAGGATTGGGTGGGGGGCGTGGGGAGAGAGGTTGGGAAGGGATGTGAAGGGTAAACAAAGGAGGAGGCTGCAATGCTTGATAAGAAATGTACGCATTATCCTGCCCATGTAATTGTAACCCCTCTGTACAGCATGTTCACAAAAAAAAATTAAATTAAATTAAAAAAATAAAATAAAATGGAAGACAATCCTGGAAAAAAATAAGCAAGTTATAATTATAAAATATGAATGATGGATATATCTTAACAACCCAATGAAAATAATCATACCAAATTTACAAAATCTACAAAGTAAAATATAAATAAATTCAATTCACAATTTAAGAAAAACAAAATGAAATAATCTGTCTTTTCAATAGAAGTGAAATCCTTTTAACACACAAGGTCACCACAGTTGAGTTTAGAATATATTTTTGGAGCACATGTTCTAGCTGTTATTTAAAAAAAAGTCCTTCTAAAGACTGATTCCAATTCCAAATATTTGGCTTTGAATCCTTCATCCTCAAACACTTCTGGGTCTTGATAGATATCTTAGGAGAACATTTTAATAACGTTTTGCTATGTACGTGAGCTTTTTTTTTTTAGTGAAACCTGCAATTTGTGTTTCAAAAAAGATAGTTCATTTTTTAATTTTTGTTTTTATTTCTTTGTTTTTTTCACTTCCAGAGAGCAGGTCTTCTCTTCAGAAAGTCTTTGGACTAAAAGAAGAAGGAAATGTACAATGGAAGCATTGTTATGTCAATTTCCTTATTACTTCAGTATTACTTTTCATTTTTGAAATTATTAGCATACAGAAGAATGCTTTCTAAGTAGATATACCTTTTATGAAATTTTAATGATTTTAAAATTATCTGGCTGAATTTTCAGATAGAAATTATTTTAATTCATTTATTTTTAAAAATCTTAACTATAACAAAGAATACAAATGCTGGGGGTTGGAAAGGTGGCTCAGTGGTAGAGTGCTTGCCTCGCATGCATGAGGCACTGGGTGCGATTCCTCAGCATCACATAAACAGAAAAAGCCCGAAGTGGCACTGTGGCTCAAGTGGTAGAGCACTAGCCTTGAGCTAAAGAGCTGAGAGACAGTGCCCGGGCCCAGAGTTCAGGCCCGACAACCTACAAAAAAAAAAAGAATACAAATGATGGGCTAGAGGTGTTGATCAGTCATAGAATGCTTGCCTAGTATACCTGAGGCCCTGGATTAGAGCTCTAGCAACACACACACACACACACATACACATACCAGAGAAAGACACAGAGGCAGACAATAGTGAGGGTATTTCAGTTCTATAAAATAGCACATCATATCAAAGCACGTGAATATAAGATTTGACATTTAAATACACTAATAACTTTGCAGTCTAATGGGGATTTTGATTATACTTAAATCCTTGATGACAGAAATCCTCACAAGTAGTTCTAAATTACTTTCCTGCTGCACTTTCTTCTTCTTCACAGCTAGCTTATGCTTATTCAGTATGACCTTTGGTTCAAAGGATATAAACTATGAATAGCACTAATCTTTCACAGATTGAATGATGTCCCCATATAATTACAGCCAAGTATCCCATCTGCCAATGTTACTTTAACCTGTGTTGCCTACCAATAATATTGAACAATGGCATTTTATGATCATTGTGTGGTCTCTTGATTTTTATCATGAAAATATATTTGAAATGTAATTTGGTTCCATAGGATTTTTTATATTAAGAAACAAAAGATAATGAAGAAAATTAAATATTATTCTAAGATCTCTTAACATTTTTATTATGACATCCCAATGAATGAAGCATATTTACCATTCTCAATGTACTAGAAACTCAAGAGGCAAGACGCTATTGCCTGACCTGTTCTTTGCCTTATTCTTAGTACTTAAAATTTCTCTACTACATAGTCCATGCTCAATATTTATTTGCTAAACAGTTTTGTATAATGTTTATTTGGATATATTGAACAATATTTAATTCTGTATAACCCAAGAATAAATGTTAAGCATAAATAATGAATAATTTAGGTTAAGATAATAAATAAATAAATAAATAAGTAGATCTTAAAACACAGGCAGAAATTATTAGCTGTATCTTTTTAAGTCTATTAGTGGTCTCTAGAGAAACAGACCAATAGGATAAGTAGGAATATATACACATATTTATGATAAGAAATTTGTTAAGGGAACTGACTCATCTGATTATGTCAGGTAAGTTTCATGCAACCCATCTCTAAGACAGACATATGTGGATGCTAGTAGTCTGATTCAGTATGTTATATGCGAATTCGATCACAAGATACCAAGAAGCCATATTTTGAGAGGTCAAATTGGGAGTCTTTATCAGAAAGCCAGCGACTGCATGCAGTCCCCAAAATCTTGCAGCCTCAAATACATTTAATATTGTTAGGAAACTGAGCCATGAGAGTAAGAGATTAAAGAAAGAGCAGAAAAACAATCTCAACAAACCAGATCAATTCTAATTGTAAGCTGAAGAGGGACACCATGGTGACCTGAGGAGAATCAGGAGACAACAAGGCATGGCACAAGATGCTCGCCGAGGTGGTCAGGGCGTATGGTCATGGGAGGCAGGGTCAAAGGAACTCAAGCGTTCAAACTGTCTCACAAGTTCATGGCACAGGTCTAGCCGGTCCAGTGACCTATTGTCCATGTCCCCACCCCTGATGCTAGGAATTCAGACACACCCAGCACCTAGGGGTGGGACTCCACCTTTAATAGTTTTTGGAAATTCCCAACATCCACTACATTGCCAAGATGGCGCCTGTTAGACCCAATTCCCTACCATCAGCCACACTGCCAAGATAGTGCCTGTAAGACCCATTTCCTCATCATCTGCCACATTGCCAAGACAGTGCCAGTTGGATCCAGTATCCTTATATCACGTACAAATTCAAAAGCCTCAGAAACTAAAGATACCCACAGTATAACTCCTACCCAAAAGCCAAAGGCCTGGGAACCTCCCAAAACCAGAAGGCCTGGAGTTCTGATGTTTTAGAACAGGGAAAGAAACGTCCTCCATCTAAGAAAGAAAAAGGACATCTTCTTCCTTCTGTCTTTCTTTTTAATGTGATACTCTATCCTATTTGATAATGTCTACCCTCTCTGAGAGAGGGTATTTTCTCCATTCCATTGGCCAACTAACAGAGAAATACTTTCTGGATACACTTCAGGAAATCATGTTTTACCAGTTCTCTAGCTAGTCCTCAATTCAGTCAAGTTGATACCAAAATTTAAGCATCACATTAAGTGCATTGATAATGTAAGATATGCACGAAGCAAAGTACATATTTTCCACATAATATGAATCCTATGGTAAATACACATGAGCCATCTGGGATGTTTAATATTCATGTATACAGAATGGCCCACTGCTTAATGACACACAGTGTGTCAAGTAAAGCCTATTTATGCTCATCAGACTACTTGGTAACTTTGAGCTGTGCCAAAGCAAATTTCTCTTTAATAAAGTGTATACACTAGTCTAGATATGCCCCATCTGTCAAGCCCCTTCGTTCATACCTCACCCCTGGTCCTCATGACCTCATCATTGTAGGAAGAGACAGATGATATAACATTGCATTATCTAACACTCCAGTGATAGCCTCCCACTGGATTGGTGCTTTTCCTGCAACATCTCTTGCTACTTTCTTCTTACTGTGTGCTTAAATTGATTTAATGAACCAAGTGATTTAAAGCATCTTAATTTGTCTGTGAGCCTTTCAGTTCCTTGGCCTTTGGGGTAATTTGCTTAATTACATACTTAATGTCTACCTTGCATCACATCCCACAAGACATAATTTTCATGATATTATTATATATGTAAATATATGTTACTTTATAATAAGAAGAGCATGCATACTCATTTTCTAAAATTTTAGAGTTGGTTTGAGAACTAAAGTACACATCTTACTGACTTAGTACAAAAGCTTTATAAGTGCTCTGTAAAAGACCTCTGGAGTTTAAATTTCATATCTGTCTTTGCACTTAAACAGATATTTTAACTTTAATCTGCCTAGGTATTTTTACTGATTAAAAATAACTTAAGAATAATAGGATTTTTGAAGAGTTTTTAAATTATCCCAAATCATAAAAATCAAGTGCCAAGTGTCATCTACTTGATAACTATAAATGATTCTAAAGGGAAATAATATTATCTTCATTGTTTCAACCATTTGGAGCTCTATTTTACTCAATGACTGGAATGATGGTCTGGGGATAAACTAGGAGAAAATAGATGACATGGTTCTTCTTTCAAATTGCTCCACATTTGCAATTCAGACCAATTTCCAATGAGTTTGATGAACCAAGGAAAGAAAGGAGTTCTCCAGGAACTCAGACTGACAACTTGATAAGTAAAATTACAGCTCTTGAGGAAACAAAAGCAGCAGAAGGAGTTGATGAACTTGTGATTGAATCTTATAGGGCTCTTGTTGGAAGCATTGGTGTGTTGGTAAGCCAGATGAGAATTTACAGCATGAGAGTGCGCAAGGTCCTGGTGCAGTGCCCTATAGAGAGTACGGGTAAATGGCTTCTAATTTCAGTCTTTTCAAGAGGCCTATTTTTAAGAGTTACACTTACAGTTTAATATCAACTTGAAAATCAATGAGAAATTGAAACAAAAAACACACAGTAGAGTTGGATTAGATGTTAATGTGTATGATCTACTCTTGATATAAAGAGGAGGGAGGAAAGAGACGAGAGGAAGAAGGGTGGAGAGAGAGAGAAAGAGAGAAAGAGAGAGAGTCAATCCTGGAAGCAAGCACTTTGACAGAAAAGGCACCAACTCTTCAGTACTTCTTTTATTTAGAGAAAGACTGAATAAATGTTTGTCTATTTTCCAATATTATAGCAGCATACTTAAAGTTAGATATTTTCTCAAGAAAACTATTTTGGAAGACTGATCATCTGAACCGAATGACATAGAAAGGTTTCCCATACATAGCATGTAGATAGCATGGTAAGAGCATAGGCAATCTCATGGTAAGGCAGAAGCTAGAGAGTGACTGAGGTTCCTCAAGGAAACTACTTCAATCCCACTGGAACTCAACTTCTTGAAGGTCCCACCATCTCTTGGCATCACCACACTGGGGACTAAGTTTCCAATACCAAAAAAAAAAAACCTTGAAGGACTCATTTAAATACATTCACAGCATTGAGTTTGGGCAGACTTGAGCAGATAAAGGGATCAATAGAGCTTTAGGTTTTATCCGACCTCAGAAAGACTTATGAATAGGAAGACTGTCTGTTGCACAGTGCTTGAGTTGTAGCTTCTTTTTTGAACAGAACCATAATCGCTAGGAGACAAATTCCCATAACAATGCTCCTTTAAATAGGAAAAAGGCAAAATGAAAATGACCTTTTAACAAATTAAATCTATTTGACAAGTGTGGACACTTCAATTTGCTAACTGGCATTATGGATGTCTATGCTGTCTAAGTTTAATGTGCTGTCTCTTTTTTTCTTTTGTAACATTTGATTCTGTAGATTGTCCCTGACTTGAAATCATACTTTTCCTTCAGAACATTCAGAACACTACATGATTCTGATCATCTCTGCCCTTTTCAGATTACTCTTATTCCTCCTATATCAGTTGTATAACTAACCACCCCCCAAATTTGGAGGATTAGTTTTTTCACAATGGTATTGGATCACTGTGTATGCTGTAGCTCTTTTCCATGTGATATTGGCTGGGTTCCTTGCAGCTGTAGTTAATGAGAGCTCAACTGGGGCTAAATATCCAAGATGGCCACACCCATATGGAAATGTGATGGCAATTGGAGTTGAGGTTGGTGAGGATTTGCTTTCATATCTTACATGACAGTCTTCTTAAGATGTCAAAAATGGAAGGTGTAAGAGCTCCCAATGTCTGTCTGAAAAATTCCCCAGCACTATTTACACCATATTCTATTAGTGAAAGCGGATGAGCAGATTCAAGGGATCTCTCAGTTCAAGGACAGGGATCTAACCTGTCTCTTTTATCAATATCAAGGAGTTTCTAATCCTCTTTATTTAATATGTTCATCTATTAATCTTTATTTTCACAGCCACTGGTTTTCTACTGCAGAAAAGTTGAAGCTTAACTTATTTTCTCTTTAACTTATCTTTATCTATCTGTCTGTATATATGTATGTATAGTGATTAAAGAACTTATCTGTATGGAACCAGCCCAGATGCCCCTCAGTAGATGAATGGATCAAGAAAATGTGGTATATATACACAATGGAATTCTATGCCTCCATCAGAAAGAATGACATTGCCCCATTTGTTAGGAAATGGAAAAACTTGGAAAAAATTATATTAAGTGAAGTAAGCCAGGCCCAAAGAAACATAGGTCCCATGGTTTCCCTTATTTGCAATATCTAGTATATGTATGAGTCAAGCGGAAAAGGTCAGATAATGTGATGTCAGGAAAATGAACCCTTAGACAGGAATTTAAAGTTTTTTCTTTCATGCATGTGTTTCTAATGCATTTATAAGACTATCTCTTTGTTGCTTTGTATGTCCCTCCCCCACAGTATAACCCCTGCTTTCACCATATTTGATGTCAGTATAACTTGTGGAGGAGAGGGGGAAAAAACAGTTGTTTAAGGATACAGGTGGACCTGATGCAACAATGAGAAGTATAAGTTGTCATGTCCAAAACGAGCTTTACAACGTTGGTGGGGGGGGGAAGGGGGGGGAGGAGAAGGGTTGGGATTGGGGGGGAGGGGGGAGGCTGGGAAGGGATGTGAAGGGTAAACCAAAGGAGGAGGCTGCAATGCTTGATAAGAAATGTATGCATTAACCTGCCCATGTAATTGTATCCCCTCTGTACAGTGTGTTCACAAAAAATTTAAAAAAATTAAAAAAAGAACTTATCTGTAAGCAGTACCCCATCTTACACTTTTGATACTCTATTATAGGTTGCTTTTTACTTAGAGTAAGCCATGCTTTTTATTTGAGCTCTGCAGGAAGCATTCTCTACTGTACCACTCTTCTCCTCTAATCTTATTAGCTTACCCATTAATTTCCCTTAATCCTTTCATTGGGCATAACTTCTTCTAGACACAATGATCATCTAAATCAAAGTTAAATTTTACCCATGCTTAATGATATGAATGATATTGAAGAGTTGTTGCTGGTGTTGTTTTTCATGCATTGCTAGCATTACAAATATTTTGATCTGGGGACAGTAACTCACATCTATTATCACAGCTATTCAAGAGGCTAAGATCTGAGAACCTTAGTTTGGAGCCTGGCTAGACAGACAAATCTGAAAGACTTTTATCTCCAAGTAACCAGCAAAAAGCCAAAAATGGAGCTATGGCCCAAATGGTAGACTATCAGCCATGAACACAAATGCCAAGGATCTAAATTCAAGCTCTAGTATGCTGACAAATCAAAAAAATGTGATACACACACACACACATACAATGGAATTCTGTACTTCCTTCAGAAGAATGACACCACCCTATTTGTTAGGAAATGGAAAGACTTCAAAAATACCATATTAAGTGAAGTAAGCCAGACACAAAGAAATATAGGTCCCATGTTTTCCCTCATTTGCAATAATTAGTATATGTCTAGGATAATCTTATCTGATAAGCAGAAAAGCTCAAAAGGTATGTACATATGACCATATAAGATGATGTGAAGTGAAATGAACCCCAAGACATGGCCACAAAAGGTTTTTCTTTGTTGTTGTTGTTTTTAATGTACTATGTGATTTTTGTGTGTGTTTCTTTTGTATGTTCTTCCGCCTATGGTATAGTGTCCCTGTATTTGAATTAGGTACCTTGTATCTTGTATATACATTTATTTAATTTGGTGAGGGGAAGGGGAATAACAAAATGCTGAAAAAAGCACATAGGATGACCCATTGCAATAATGAGACTCACAAGACAGTATATTGGAAATGAACTTTACAACTTTGAGGGAGGCTGTGGAGGAGATGAGGGAGGAAAGGGATGGAGAAAAACAAAGGAGGGGGTAACAATGTTTGACATGAAATGTACTTATTACCTTACTCATGTAACTGTAACCCATCTGTACAGCATCTTTACCAATAAAATAAATTTTTAAAAAAATCTTTTAAATAAGCAAACCCTTGGGGCTGGGAAGGTGGCTCAGTGGTAGAATGCTTGCCTTGCATGCATGAGGCCCTGGGTTCGATTCCTCGGCACCACATAAGCAAAAAGAAAAAAAGCCAGACGTGGCGCTGTGGCTCAAGTGGAGAGCGCTAGCCTTAAGCTGAAGAGCTGAGGAACAGCACCCATGACCAGAGTTCAGGCCCCACGACTGAACCCCCCCAAAAGAAAAGCAAACCCTCAAACAACAAATATTCCATGAATTCATTCAGTTGTGAATTCCATTCCAAAAATCTACAGATTGTCCTAAATCTAAAAAATCTCTATTGCTTGAAAATGACTATATTATTAAATTATTTGGTTTTTAAAATGATATGTCTATTTTCATGGTTTAAATATGATCACTGATGTCACTTATACTCAAAGGATGGACTGAGACAGATAAATAAGGGGTGAGTCAGCTGCATAAAAAACACATTAATAATCAGGCAATTCTGAAGGACCAACCCTTTTCATCCGAACAATAAACTCCACACCCAGGTTATCCAGGTTATCTACATTGTTACAAGAAGGCCACATAGTGAATTCCAGATAAGTAGTCCTTTCTAATAAGTAACCCAATGTCTCTGGTTTTCCACATTGAGAAATGTGCTGTTTTCCTCTTAGAGTGATTTTTTTTCCAAGCACAGCAACAGCTTGCTTTCACTCACAGCATATTCCTCATTGAATTCAACTTGATCTACTTTTCTGATAACACAGCCTCTCTTTGCTTATTAAAATGAAGCATCTTATATATAGTAAAGGAGTTCACTAGAAACCAAGCATTTAAATACTGGATCTAGGTGTTAAAACAAGCAAGTACTTTGTCTTGGGGAGGAGGGGATGGGAGACAGGGGACAGGGAGGATCAGAGATAAGCGGCCTTTCATGTTCCCCAGAAGAACATAGCTCAAGAAACAGATTCATAACAACATCAGTAAGCTCAGATAACCCTTGGAAATAAACAAAAGCAGAAGTTTAACTAGCTGGTCATTAAAAAGGAACATAGTTTTACCAACTGAATTGATATTTTGTGCATCAACACATTTTCTTCAGAGACCCAAAAGTTATAGGTAGCACGGTTAAGACAGTAATTTAAATGGGGCAAATATGATCAAAGCACTTGGTATGCATATTGCGAATATCACAATTGTGCTCCTTTGTACAATTAAACTATGCTAATAATTTCTTTTAAAATGGTGCACTGAAGTTATATAGATCCATTCTTCTTTATCTCCTAAGAAAATGCTTACAAATTTTGCATTAAGTAGCATTAAAAATTACTTACTTGGTATGTGTTGTGATTGTACTCCACTAATGTAATTTTTTTAAAGACTATGCTCATTCATAGCTTCTGGCTAGTTCCTGGGCTAGTCTTAGAAAGCTTAACAATTTTACTATCATTACTAAGTAGTAAATATAGTTTTATGCAAATAAAGTATTTAGAAAGATCCTGGTCATTGTGACTTTTTTTGTTTATAAGCAACTCAAAAAGTTCACAGCTTGAACTTAACTTATGGCTCATTAAGTCATGCTTCCAAGTTAAAAAAATGTTCCAAGAAATACACTTAGTGAGAAAAAAATAGAAAATGGTATTAAAACACTTCTTTTAAGGTCATCTGTTCATATTCTGCAACCCATTAGTGTATAAATGGATTTAGATTGGAAAAAAGATATTTAAAATTGGTATTAGAGATTTTCTGCAACAAAATTCCTCATCTTACAAATTATCAAAACAATTCAAGGTTAAGAGGCCTACGCTACCCAGGCAGAAGCAAGAGCTAAAACATTGAGGTCACTAGATTACCAATCCACTAGGCTTTTCTCCACACCAAATAATCTTTACTGATTAAAGAGTAAAAGAAAATGTGCTTATTGGATTGTATTTTGTAGCTTCTGTACATTACATAAAGTCCAAGGCTTTGACAAGTTTGTCCAAAGGTAGGCCTTTCCAAGAAACTCTCACGGAGACAGAAATGGTTATTCACACTAACAACAAACAATAATAAAAAAATAAATAGATAGAAAAATAAATAAATAGATAAATAAATAAACCTTTGGCCATTAGAGGTTTAGTATTTGCATTTTTTACTCTGAAGACTTGTGATTGGCTCAAAGGCAGGAATTTGGGATTTTTCCTCCCAGAGCACCTGTACTTTTCTCTCACAACCTTTAAATACATGATGTAGCTTCAGAGGATATTACTTGTGAAATTACCATCACCAAGAGAAATCCATCTATAACTACTCCAAATGGAAATGGAGTTAAAGAGATTTGAAATCTTATCGCTCTTAGTTTAAGATAATTTTTAAGATTTTTTTCTATATTTAAAGAGTTATGAAGACTCCCAAAAAATGCCTAGTTTTTTTTCAGTCATGGAAAGTTAGTGTGAATACACATGGAAAGATAGTGTGAATACACATAATTAGTTTGCAAAGATTTGGGTTCATTTCTCTCCCTTTAAATACAGTACTGTGTTTTTCATGACCTTATGAAATTATAATGATAATATAGCATCTTGAGCATCAATAAAATATTTGGAAAAATTGTACTTAACTTACTAAGGAAAATATAGAACAATATATATACATAAATTTTTTACAAGAGTTTGATATAGCCATCAAGTACAACAGTAGACTGTATAGCATTCAATGTGAAAAGTGTTTTTTTCTTGTTTGTTTTCCTAGATTTTCACTACTATAGAAATAATCTAGAAGCTTGGTACTAGTGTGTTCAGGCCAATCTTAGTTATTCAGAATGCTGAGAGATCTGCAGATTGAGATTTAAAGCCAGCTTTGGCAGAAACGTCCACCAGACATTTATCTCCAATTAACTAGCAACAGTGGAGGTGTGGCTCAAGTGGCAGAGCACCAACCTTTATTGAAAGAGCCAAGCTCCGGGGTCCTGAGTTCAGGTCCCAATATCAGCACAGGGAGGCAGGCAGGCAGGCAGGCAGGCAAGTAGGTGGGCGGGGCAGGCAGGGAGGGAGGGGGGGGGGAAAGGGAAGGAGGGGGGGAGGGAGGGAGGAGAAGGAAGGAAGGAGGGAAAGGGATGGAGAGAGGAAGGAAGAGAAAGAAGAAAGAAAGAGAGAGAGGAAGGAAGGAAGGAAGGAAGGAAGGAAGGAAGGAAGGGAGGGAGGGAGGGAGGGAGGGAAGGAGGGAGGGAGGGAGGAAGGAAGAAAGAAAATATGAGAGAAAAGAAAGAGAGAGAGAGCAAGATGGAAGGTAGGTGGGAGAGAAACAGAAAGAGGAAGGCAGAAACTGGGGAAGGAGAGAAGGGAAAGAGAAAGCATAAAGGGAAAAAAGAAGGAAGAAAGGCAGAAAAATAACAATAGAAAAATCTTATTATCAACCTTGAAAAAACATATAATCTTTTTTTCTATTTTTATATGTTTTTATTGTAAAAATACTGTACAGAGGGGTTACAGTTACATGAGTAACATAATGAGTATATTTTCTATTGAGCAATGTTACCTCCTCCTTTGTTTTCCTCTACCATCCCTTCCTTCCCCACCCCCTTAACTCCTCCCTGCCCCCGCCCCCACAAGTTGTAAAGTTCTTTTTCAACATAGTGTCTTGTACATCTCATTGTTACAGTGGGTCAACCTGTATCTTTATTTGAGCATTTCGTTATTTCCCTTTCCCTCCCCAAATTAGAAAAAATGTATACACAAGATGCAGGGCTCTGACATCAAATACAGTGAAAACCGGGGTTATACTATGGGGGAAGAACATACAAGAGAAACAAAAAAAATCACATAGTACATTTTAAATATATTAAAAGCAATAGCAAAAAAAGAAAAAAAACACTTCTGCCCCTATTTTGGGGTTCATTTCACTTAACATAATCTTTTGAAGGCTTTTGTTTAGTTTTTGTTTTTGTGGTGCTAGGGATTAAACCTAGGGACTCCTACTACGGACAAGGCAAGTACAGAGACATGACCTTCAGAAACATCAGCTTTGGAAATTGATATGCTTAGGATAAAAAAAAAAGTGTGTGTTTTCTGAGATTTAAAGTCTAATTCCCAGAGGATGAGTTTCTAAAGTTTATTAGTATCATAAACATTTATCTATTGAAAAAGAAGCTTCGAGAATAAATTAATGGAACATTTGTTCACTGTTATAACTCATATAGTTCCATAAAGCCTGTCATTTTCTCAATAAAGAATCTCAGGAAGGCTAAGTAAGCTGTGTGCAGCACTGCAGTAGAGACTGTGGTTATACTTCCAGGCCAAATCCTACAACTTTCCTAGAGTCTGTTGCTCACAGACTCAGCCTGACCATCTGGCTTCTTAGGAGTTCACCTGGGAGTACAAGAGAGAGGAAGAATACATAAAGAAATAACCAAGAAAGCATGAAATCTATGGCAGAGGTGCCTTTCCCAGAACTGAGAACCCTGCTCTTAAAATAATAATTTGTTGAATGTTAACTATATATCATAGAGGGTGCTTAGCACTGTACTGGTTTAATCCTCTGACCACCCTATGAGAAAAGTACTATGAGTGTCATGATTTTATGAATGGCAAACAACATCTATGAATAAAAAAGAGAAAAACTTCTCACTGTTTAGAAAGCCCCCCACCCTCATATGATAGCTTCTACCAGGATATAGGTCACAGGGACATTGAGAAGCCTTGGGATTGGGGGAGGAGGGATGTGTGGCCAGTACTAATGGAAGAGTGCCCAGCTTCCTTTGTGAGAGCCTGAGGGGTGTGGCGACCCGAGGTGGTGAGATAAGAAGCTAGCCAAGAACAGCCTTGTTCTAGTTGTTTTGGAGAAACTAACTGAAGGTCTCCAGTATAGCAGTGATCTGTGGTCCAAGAGCCCACAGGCCCTGATGCTTATGGTAATCAAAGCCATCAACTTTGTCCTTAAAAAACAAAAAAAGAAGAAGGATCTGCTAGCCAGGCTCTGGTGCTCATACCTGTAATCTCAGCTAGTAATTGAGTAGCTACTATTCACTGAGATCTGAGAATCACAGTGCAAACCATCCAGGACAGGAAAGTACATGAAACACTTGGCTCCAATTAGACACCAAAAAGAAGAGGAACTGTGGCTCTAATGGTAGAGCACTAGCTTTGAGCCAAAAGCGCTTAGGGATGGTGTCTAGTCCTTGAGTTCAATCCCCAGCAATCTCTCTCTCTCTCTCTCTCTCTCTTTCTCTCTCTCTCTCTCTCCCTTTCTTTCTCTCTCCTCTCTCTCTCTCTCTCCCTCTCCCTCTCTCTCTCATACATGCACAAAATTATCTGCTTCTTATAAAGATACTTAGGATGTAATAAAATTTCCTTCCTAAGTGTCTCACTGAGGAATGAATGCTGGCTTCAAAACAATAAAAATGGGTTATGTCTCAAACCTGATTTTTTCTCCTCAGGGTTGTTGAATGGGGAAAAACAGTGGTAAGAATTTGTGACTTCTTCACACTCCTTTGTTATGACTAAAACAGATGTTCTTGAGCAAAAATTAATTTTTACATAAATTTGTGATTTTTGAAAATTGCAAATAATATTCAGTATGCCGGGTTCTGTTTGCTTTTGACTGAAGTTCAGATAAGCTTTTAAATTTGGCACGAACTTTCCCAGGCAGGCATTTTGAGGACAGATGCTGTTTGGCAGATATAACCACACTCCATCAAGCCCCTTTTTAAGTCCTCTGTGAGAGCTCTGGTGCTTTACAACTGCACTGCATTTGGACCCATTAACACCTGTGATAATTTCTCATCCATTTCAAATTATATCCACTAAAATTTGGCATATCAGCTACCAGCCTGAGTCATGGTTCAGTTTTAAAGGAACTGAAACTGTAATCCTTTGCCAAGCATGCACTATGCATTCTTTTTTTTGGGGGGGGGGGAGTCCGGTCATGGGGCCTGAACTCTGAGCCTGGGCACTGTCCCTCAGCTCTTCAGCTCAAGGCTAATGCTCTACCACCTGAGCCACAGTGCCACTTCGGCTTTTTTCTTTTTGCTTATGTGGTGCTGAGGAATCGAACCCAGGGCCTCATGCATGCAAGGCAAGTGCTCTACCACTGAGCCACCTTCCCAGCCCTGCACTATGCATTCTTAAATTTAGACTTGCATTTCTTCTCTCCAAACTTCAGAGCAGTAGCTAATAAGTATCTCCATGTGAAGAAGCTCTCTCTCTACCAGAAATACCCCTCTGAGAAGCTCTTACACTATTTCACACACCAGGCAGCCAATAGCCTAAACTCTTCATTGGTCATTCACCAGCAGCATTGCACTAAAACAACCAGGCCAGATAAAAAAAGAGCAAATAATTCCACACTGCAAGATCAGGCATAAGTTAGATTCACTTCTGCACCCTCCAAATATTGTATGCTGTCTCCACATTATACTATTTTTCTGAGAAATGTTTTACTTAGTGAAGCAATCTTCTTCTGTCCTCAACTTTTTTCCTGGGAGAGTATGATTAAATAATGTGCATCTATGTTGAAGAGGAGATTCTGGAACTGCACAATATAGATACACCAGTCATTTGTTTATTTTGCATTCTATGCATTTTTAATAAGCAAATTTCCATTTACAGGAATTAAATGTTCCAAGTATTGATTTCAGAGTGATAATATATAATATGAAAATAAAATTTGGTAATGTTATGTGATGATGTGTAATTCAATATAGCTAAAACCCTGAAAACTGAATATTAAAGCTATTCCTGTTGAAATATTTCAGAAAACCAAATCCATTCCCAGAAGTGCATGATAGTAAGATTTAAGCAATGATATAAGGCTTACAGTTTTCTAATTCAAAGTTTTAATGTGATTTGATGTCAAAAAGAAGGAGTTCTTTCTCACCAATATGTAACAACTTCTGCACTGATATAAGAAAAAAAAAACTATCAAAGAAGCTTTGCAAAGCAGATGTGTTTCTAAGTTTCTTCCAGTCTAACTCTCAGTTTTAAGCATCTTTTGGCTGTAAAGTATTCGTGTAAATTATAGGAGGACAGCTAGATCCCCGTTGGTCTTTGAATTTCTCACCAATTGAAATAGTGCATTTAATCTACACTTATTTCCAGAAAGTGAACCATTATCTCGTGTGTTTGTGTTACAAGGACAATTGGTTACATTTATTAGGTGCTTGACACCTCGGGCAATCTCCAAGACACTTTCCCAGCCCCTGACATCGTGTCATTTTACAGGAAACAAAACAGGGCTCAGCAACTGGTCAGATGTCAAACAGCATAGTGATATCATGATGCAGGTTTCAAACTCATCAATCAAAATCATCAATCAAATTCATCAATCAAAATTCATCAATTATAAATGGATGGAGCTAGAACATATCATGCTACATGAAGTGAGCCAAGTTCAGAGACACAAATGTTTTCTGTCAAATATGGAAGCTATATCCAAAATACACTGGGACATGATATATTACAAAGGATTTGTATTCACACACAGTGATATCAAAGAGGATATTCTTAGGAGCAAAACACAAAGGCACAATACCTGTGTGCATCTGATCATATAAAATAATTTTATTGAAGTGAATTCCAGGAAATGGAAACACGATGTTTTTTTTCTTTGTTATTTTTCTTTTCTTTTCTTGTTGTCTTGCTTGTTCATTTATCATTCCAAAGATAGAGGGAAAGGGGGGGACACAGAAATTGAGGAATAAAGGGTAAACAAATGCAGTAGTGATACTCAGTAGACACTGTGTTGAACATGAACTACACAACTTTTGGGGGAATAGGAGGGAAATCTAGGCGAGAACTAATGTCCAAAAAGAAATACACTCCTTACCGACATGTGCCACTGAAACCCCTCTGCACATGACCTTTATAATAACAGTTTTTAAAAAGTATTATTCTGACCACTGGAGCAACTTTCCTAGACACCCAGAAGGTACTCAGGTAAATAGGAATATTGATTTCCAGAAATAGTCCTGGACTTGAATTTTGAAACCCTGACACATAATAAAGTGACCCAGGGGGAACCTGCTCCTGGAAAATTTATGTTTTATATTTTTTTTCCTTCTTTGACAGCTTGTACTGATGGATTAAAATTATCTTGAGGCAAATGCAGGAATATTTGAGCATTGGTAAAAGATGCCTGTGCTATTAGCACAGATGACATCTGCTGCCTGGCCACAAGTCATCTTAATATGACACTAAATGATGCTACAGAGACCACAGAGCTTTCGTGGGAAAGCAGAAACTCTTGGTCACTTTTCCTGTAAGTGACATCCATCCCTTTATGGGAAGCTGCGCTAAATCTGGAATGCTTGTAACTGATTGCAAGGGCAGATAATTCTAAAGTAATAGATATTTAGAAATGAAGGACAAGGGAAAATGGAATTGGAAATACAGAAATACAAAACAATAAATCTCTCACTGAACCCTGAAGAAGCCCTGCTGTCCCCTCAAAAGCAGACAAATACTTGCCTTTCTTTCTTACTCTGAAAAGGTAACGCCATAAAAGTAGTTATTCGTGGAAACCAGGAGTTTCTTTCTATCCTGAAAGAAATGATGACAGCCTGTCAAAATATTTAAGGTATGATGATTGGTGGGTTTTATTTTTAACAATTTTGCCAGGAAATAATGCTTGCCTTCTGAATAACACTCAAACAATATGATAAAATAAAAAAAATGAAAATGAGACACAGCCAACTCTCTTTACAGGTAACCTAGTATCCCTCCCCCTTCTGGGAATTTAGAATGCCAAATACATCTTTATACAAATAGGATCATATTATATATATATAACTTATTCTCTAAACTACTTAAAAAAGATACCAGTGAATCATTTATATTAAAGTCTTGGCTTCTAAAACCTCGAAAAGTTAGACCAGCTGGAATAACTTCAGACAGATATTGTAGGGGCCCACTTGGGACATTTACAGAAATTTTGATGTCAAAGTAGTTAGTCTGCTTTTAAATAAATGAACATGATATGAGAACACAACCTGAGATAAAGACATACAGACCACCTGAATAACCTGGAGTCTGGAACTGAATTCAGCTGCACATAGTCACAATAAGCTGATCCCAGACAGCCTATACTGGCTTGAGTGTGAGTCACTGAATCTTAGAGTGCTTTGTTACCCAGTATCATTGTTGAAATCACTGACTTATAGTCATTTTAACTGATCCAAAAGAAAAACTTGCCTCTGCTTTAATCTCTGAAGAACTCTTCTTTTGCAGTATACTAAGATGTTGATCATTTTGGGGGGGAGTGGGGCCGGGCAGCAGGGCTGGTGGGAGATGGGGAGATGCAGGGAAGATAATACAGGCATGCTTTTGTCAATGTCAAGGCAAGCCATGGGAAGCTTTAAAAGAACCAAGACACTATTGTTGGGCTAGTCATGTATTTGGTGAATGAGGCTAACCTCATAAAATTAAAGAACAGGGTATAAAGCCAGAGTTAACTCTTTATGCCTCTGATTCACACTAGCAGTATGTCAAAGGTTTAATAGCTGTATGTGATTGAAGACAGGTGAGGATGGGGCCATAAATTAATGGACCCTTTGTGAAAAGGAGACTCATTCAAAAGAAGAGACAATTACCAATGGTGAGGTCACCGTGCACAAATTACTACCACGGTGATGGTGCTGAGAGGCATTCTCTCAGAGCCTAGTCTTAAATCCAGGCCATTAGACGTTTCTCCACAACTGCCATATACCACTTGTGACATTTTTTGCTATTCCCTTTGTCCTCAATGAAGTAGATCCTGTAGCAGCTACTAACATTTTGTTCTTACTCTTCAAAACTGCAGTTATGGTGGATGGGGCATGCCTAACTGGAAAGCAACATCTGTCACTGACTTTCTACCTTCATGGTCTTTAATCACTTTTGGTTTCATGTTCCAATCAGTCATGTGATGTGGACTTTTACTCACAATATTAATAGTAGATTTTTTTATACCTAGAGTCTGTAATGAACAAAACAACATATTAAATTGAGTGAAAGAGAAAATGATGCAGTCCAGATAACTGTAAGATGTATTGGACTGCTTCTAGCATCATACAGCAGGTTATTTCACAGTAAACTTGCATTTATTAGCAGGATTATACACTAAAATAACAATTAAAATATAATATAGTAAAAAGAAAGGTGCTTGTGGCTCTCACCTGTAATCCTAGCTACTCAGAAGGCTGAGATCTGAGGCCTGAGGCTCAACACTAGCCTGGATAGGAAAGTCCATGAGACTTTTATTTCCAGTTAACCAGCAAAAAGCCATAAGCAGAGGTGTGTCTCAAGTACTCTAGCTTTGAGCATTTAAAAAGCTAAGGTGCCCTGCATCTTGTATATACATTTTTCTAATTTGGGGAGGGGAAGGGAAATAACAAAATGCTGAAATAAGGATACAGGTTGACCCATTGTAACAATGAGGTGTACAAGATATTATGTTGAAAATGAACTTTACAACTTCTGGAAGGAGGGGGGTTGGGAGGGGAAGGGATGGTAGGGGAAAAACAAAGGAGGAGGTAACTGCTCCATAGGAAATGTACTCATTACCTTACTCATGTAACTGTAACCCATCTGTACAGTATTTTTACAATTAAAAAAAACATATTTTTTAAAAAGCTAAGGGATAGTGCTTAGGCCCTAAATTCAAGCCCCAGTACTAGGACTATGTATCTGTCTTCCTATCTATATACCTATGTATCTGTCTGTCTGTCTGATAGTAAATACATAAATCAGTCATTTATTTCCATTATCAAGTACTATGTATGTACGCTACATAATTGTAATGCTAGACATTTATACTATGACACTATTCGATTGAGGAATTTTGCAGTTCCATTTTGATCTTATGGAACCCTATTTGAATATGTGGCTTGTTGATCTAAAACTCTCTTTTTATAGCACATTACTGCACTTTCCAACCTAGTTCACAAAAGCATTGTACTTATGCCTTGTTCGTCGCCCTTGTTCCCTTGGGAACCTTGGTTTTGCAGTCATCCTGCATCATGCTCTGAGAAAGCCCAAACTGCCTTTGAAGAGACATATGGTAAAGGAAAGAGCCTCTAAGCCCATAGCTCAGCCCAGCTCCCAGCCATCTCCCCAGTTACAGATAGTACAGGCTTTCCAGCCATGATAGTGTGCCTTTCTCAAAGTAGATTCCAAATTCCCCCAAAGCACCCAGGCAGATGCTGTGGAGAACTGTGATAAACTGCCCTATTGAGCTCTGCCCAAATTGCAGAGTCACAAGCGAGATAAATGATCATTCCTATCTAAACCCCTATGTTTTGAGGTAGTTTATGTATACCAATAGATAACCGTTAAAGATATGCCTGAGCTGCCATTAACAAGCTCAGTAGCAGAAAACAACACTAATTTTCTCCTACAATCCCACAACTTAATTCAACATGAGTCTGAGCTAGAATCAAGTTACAGGCAAAGCTAAATGCCCTTCTGAGGTTTCTACAAGAACATTCCTTTTGACTTTTTGAGCTCGTAAGGGCATGGCATTCTTTGGTTTGTGTGCCTGTCTTTAAACCCACCAATGCCTTACAGATCATAGCAATCAGTCTTTTATGCATAGCCTCACTCTAGACCTTGCTGCCACCACCCAGTTCCACTTTTATACACTCAATTACATAGAATCCCTCCAGAAATTCCAGGATATTCTGCCTCTTAAGGTCATCTGCTTAGTAACGATCATTCCCACTACAACTGTAAATATCACTTGCCGTTTCATATAACATAGCCACTGATTCAAGCTTTGAGCATTTAAAAGGCTAAGGTTTTCCTGCATCTTGTATATACATTTTTCTAATTTGGGGATGGGAAGGGAAATAACAAAATGCTGAAGTAAGGATATAGGTTGACCCATTGTAACAATGAGAATAGGTTTATGGGACTTTTATTTATGCTACCACAACTAGTGAAGGCAAAAACTAATGAATCTGCATTAGAATTACAAACTAGCAGCTCAGCTGGTTGATGTCATGTAGAAATTAACCATCCTTGGCTAATTTCAAATTAATATCCCACTCATTGAGATATAAGTGAAAATGTTTTAAACATCAGCTGCAGTATGGGTTTCACAATCTTCAAGTCATTCCAGGAATTCTGAGAGAGGAGATGATGACTTGTTCCAAATCACCTCCAATTTTATATTTTCTATCTTTTCTAAATTTGTTAAGTTTATGGGTTTTCTCAGCATCTCACACCTAACCTTCTTACCTGGTAGTACATCTCACTTAGATGCAATATTGCCTCTTTTCCTTGATTGCCACAAAATGAAATCAACCAAATTTAATAAAAGATTGTCATAAGCCCAATGGCAGATTTTTACAAGATGTAGGTTAGCGAGAAGGGATACACACCTAGCAAGAGCATTTTAAAGTTGCCTGTTAAACATTCAGGTAGGATACCAATTCTGCCAAGGCAGGTCAGCATCCCCACATGGCCCCTGATCTCTCCTGCAGCAAAATGAAAGAAAATGGAATCTTCCTAAGGATTCCTACAGGAGGAAGCTGCCTCCAGCCTTGGCCCCAGCTCAGCTGCAGCCCTCCCCTTACACCCAGGGAGTTCATTGCTGTGCTCCATTTCACTTCTCTCCTTCCCTCACCAGTGTCTGCAAGAGGAAGAAATGTTTGTTTCCTGGCGCATCAGTATAAATAATGCAACAACTTCCCTTTATACCTCCAAGAACGAATATAAGGTTATTGTCTACCTTTCTTTAAAAACATATTTTCCCTTCCACTCATTTATATGAACCTAGCAAAAACTATTTACTTAACCTTGGGATTTGGGTAATCAAATAAATTCAGGGGTGTGGGGAATTGGGATTATTTCTTTTTCTCCGAATGTCCTCTGCAGGTCCTGGTATGACTCAGAGACCAAAGTGCAGTCAGGACAAGCCACTGAGCAGTCTACTGATCAATAGTAGAGAGTACCTGGTGGTGTATGGGAGAAGAATAAAAGCAGGCAGCCTTGCCAGGAGCTGTTCTTGGCCCAGAGCAGCATGGCACCATAGGCAAGAAGAATAACGAACTCAGATGTAATCCGAGTCTGCAGAAGTGCTTCAGAGTTTCCAAAGAAAATTAAAGACTAATAACTAGATTACACATTCTGAGCTCTGGGCCCTGTGGACTTTGGCAGAATTTTGGATGAGGTGAGAAAAGGAAGGAAGGGTGATTAGGGGAAAGAGCAAACCTTTCATAACAACCATCACAGGTGTGGCAAAGGGCCCTACTCTAACAACATTTGAGGCTTGGGAAGAAGCCATGGGGATTTGAGTATGCAAAAATGATGCTCATGTTTTGTTTAGGAAGATATACAGCGCTTTGGTGGAAATTCTTATGGATAGAGTTATGAATACTTTGGACATTTTAGAAAGCCTATCTACTCAAGCATCACAAAAGACACAAGGATAGCTTCACATCAGGGAGCTGTAGGCAACAGCAAGAAGTGTGGTGATAAGTGATTTCACAAAGCATAGAAACTTGTTTAATCCTCTTGACAAGAAGTAGATAATAGTGTTCTCATTTTCAAGCCTGGCTATAGAGTTCAGCAGGACTGGGCTGAAGGCCTGGCTCAATAATATTCTAGGGTCCAGCTATTTTGTGGGTGAAAGGAGATAATTATACCTATGACTTCTCATTGGGAAGATTAAATAAAGTGATATTCAGCAACTACCTATAAAGACACAACATACCTGTTTTCCACCTAGGAGAATTAGGCTTGCAAGCCAAGTACCCAAGACAATTTCTGATTAGAGTAGGAGTATTTTGGTGCTTTTGATCTAAAATAAAATAAAATAGTTTGCCCCAGGTGCAGATGATAGACTTAGTGTTCAGACAAAATGACTTTACTTGCTAACATTCTATAAGAACTACAATTAGTAAGCAATACAAAATTAATTCAGAGTTCAATGTAGGACTAGAACAGTATATTTAAAAAAAGAACACCTAGAGTATCTTAAATATTTTAATCTTCAGCTTGCTGGCATATTCTAGTTATTTAAACCTTTCTTAAACCCTCCCAGCTCATTCCTATCTTAGGGCATTAACCCTGGTTTTCTTCTGCTTTGCATATCTATCATTCCACATAGAGTAGTCTGTCATCAGAAATACCACCACTCTCATGTCCTCTCCTCAAGGGTGCTTTCACCAGCCATCCAGTCTAAACAAGGCCCCTTGTCACACGCTATCAAACTACTCTGTTTTCTTTTCATTGTAGCTTCTGACATCTTTATGTTTTATTTACCTTTTGGTTTATTATTGCAATCCCAGAACATGTATTGGTATATAACAATAACAGATGTTCAATAAATATATGTATAATGAACAAATGAATGAATGGCAGTACAGATAGCAAATGTGGCCCGTGAAGCTCCTTTGAGTCATTGACAGGACTCAGAAATCAACAAAAGAACTAGACCACCAAATGCTATTCTAATTTTAAGGCGAAAGTGAAACCTGAATCTAAAGTTGCTCTTGTAATTTTAACTGGCAGAATATTTTCTTGCCACTAGTTCTATAGAAGTATTTTAAGTCTTGTAAATAAACGTGAAAATTAAATTTTTTCCACCATTCCTTGTATATATAATGTAAAACTTACTGGCTTTACTGTCTTCTGTTTATCTTTATACTTTTGGCTTTCACTCTCCATTTCCTTAAGCATTTTAGAAGTCTATCTTTCAGAATAGTTATGTTGTTCAGTTACAGAATGATTTCTAAACCTTAACCCCAAACTTTTGATAAGGAGGCAGAGGGACAAGAAACAGTGGTCAAGGAAAGAGGATACCAAACTTGGATTTGCCTCCTTGATTTAACCTATTTATATTTTTTAAAAGCACCTCTAACTATGCTGCAGGATGAAATAACATGATACTTGCCAGATGGTTTCCCAATGTTTTTGTAAACTGTAGATACCTCATTCTTCACCAGGCTAGACTAACTTTCTATCAAATTCAGTTACTCTATACTTACTCAGAAGACCTTGGACTTGGAATTAAGCTCTTTCTCTTTTTTGTCTCTTTCATATCCTACTGTGGATTCTAGGTGAAGAACTAGGCTATCTGCATTTCAAATTCCAGGGGGGAAAATGTTGCTTTCTATTCTGTTGGAAATGATTCCATATCTTATAGGAGAGATTAGGAAAATCATGTTTGATGTAAAATTCATTTTATGAGATGTAATGATTCATTTCCTTGCTTCCAAGACAAAAGAAAAATGATATCAAGGGATAAAATCATGGATCATTTTGAAAATAGACTGTCCATATGAGAATATTAAATAAGTAGTCATTGGTGGAGGCAGTCCCATGATTGTTTGTAGGTGTACACATGCCAATTACTATTTGTTTGAGTAGGAGAGAGAAATGAGCCTACACATTTGAGTGACAATGCTTAGGACTAATGAAACCCAGAATCCATTTGCAAACTCATGCTCATTTTTAAAATTTAAGACCAAATGACTTCATAGATTACTAAACTTACTACTGAACTAGTTCACTGATATTTATGTACCAGTGAACATTTTCATATATGAATTTAAAAATTTAAATGTAAAAAAAGTGTTAATGTTTTCTTGGAAAGGAGACTGCTTAAACCAGGAAATAAAAATGAGTTCCATTCATTATGCTTAATTATTTTCACAAAATGTATGAAATATTTTAACATATCTAAAAACTACTTGAGATAACATACTTGTACATCTAAATGCATTTCTGCATATGTATACATTTTATCTATTGGTAAATAAACTCCTTTTGAACTTTGCAATCTACCTATTGAAATTTCTTTCCTTGGTTTTCATATCCACACATATAATTATTTATTTGCAACAAAATGTTTTATCAGGTGCTTCTACTCCAATATTTTTAAAAATTTGATCTTTATGTTTTCCAGCTGGCATCACACTACTGAGCTCTACTTATTGTTCTGCTCCTGCCAACCATCTGATTAGCTAGACCTACCATCTTAGACTACCACACTCAGCTCCTATACCATATTTAATATTTGCCTTAGTATTTTATATCTCTTTATAAAAATGATATCAGACATAAATATTTTACCAGTCATAGCTTCTCCCTCTCTTTCTGCCCTTTTTTTCCTTAGAATAAATACACAAAAGTTAGATCAACCGGTCTATGATTCTGAACATATTTTACAAATCTTGATTTATGGTCCTAACTTATTTTTCAAAGACAAAACATAACCTTTTCTCCAGTCAATTGTAAAGATTCCAGAATCACCTCAATCTCACAGCCAAGTTATATATATCCATCTGTCCCTCTGGAACTTAATAGCTTAAAAGACACCACTTTTCCCATGCTTGCATCCTCATTTCTGTGATAACTACTGAGATCATTTTAACAAGATAACAGGATAATTATATTTCTCTTTTTGTATGGCCTGTTACAGTTTTTTAATATGTTTGATGAAGTATGAAGAGCTCTTCAATGGAAAGCCAGTTGATGAAAGCCCAGGTGTGGAAATGCAGAGGGTTATTTGAGATATAAAGTGCATGGATTAGATTCCAAAAGGCAGGGATCCATGAGAAATCAAGTTCTGTAAGACTTAAGGATCCTTTCCTCCCATGAGGTATATCAGTTGCAGACCAATAGTTCATAAATAAGATTTATCCAAGGTACATCAGAAGGAAACAGTAATAAATTTGTTTTCTCTCTTTCTTGTGATTCACAAAACAAATAAATCCTTTCTTCTGTAGTGCAAAAATAACATAAAATATGCTAGTGTTTCTCCACACATATTGAATGTATTCTTAATAAACCCTGCTTTAGAATGTCAATATTAGTTTTTGCAATCAATATTCTTCAGTGTAGGAGAGAAAAGTAATATCTTCTTGACCCATCACTAAGTTCATGGCTAAGATTCCTATAACAAAAGACAAATTAACCAGAGAAAGGCATAAAAATCCATTTGATTTGTTTCAGGTGACATGGAAGGCTTCAGGATTGAAAACCCAAGAAATTACAAAAGTATGCCTGTTTTTGGACAGTTGTGCAAAAGTATGGTTAAAGGTCTGGTAAAGTGTCTCCATGGTAGAGAGCTTGCCTCACATGCATGAGGCCCTGGGTTCAATTCCTCAGCACCACATAAACAGAAAAAGCTGAAGTGGTTCTGTGGCTCAAGTGGTAGAGCACTAGCCTTAAGCTGAAGAGCTCAGGGACAGCATCCAGGCCCAAAGTTCAAGCCCCGTGACTGACATCTCCCCCTCCCCCTGCCAAAAACTTTTTAAAAATATATGGTTAAAGAACACAGGGTAGGACCTAATGGTACTAAGTCTGGAGGTAGCAATTTAGCAAGGCCTGCTTGTTCAGATAATTCAAGAATCCCTATGTGGCATTCTTTCCTTCAAAGTCTACTTTCATATGAGGATCTTCCAGGGAGAAGGAGGGAGAAGGTCAGAGAGTCACCTTCTAAGGAATTATGGTTAGCTTCAGGAGAGAAGAGTGATTGGTTGGCTTCAGAGAGAACTTTCTGATAATGGCCAAGGTACCATATTTTGGAATAACGTGTCCTGAATCCCACTAATAGTTAATCAATGATTATAGTATATAATTTAACTGTGTATACTTACTTAGATAAGATACTTGCCATCTTATCCCACCAATAAATTATCAATATATGAAGCAATGTAAGGAATATAAGCTTTAAAAAAAATCAAGGCCCAAGGAAAGTTGTGCCAGATTCAATTTGACTACCAAAGAACATTATCACTGCTATTTAAATAGAGTTAGAAATTATCCCAAACACCTTAACTATAAATTACTTTTTATGCATTTTTTAATGTTTAAGTGTCAGGTGTGTATATGTGTATGTCTGTTTTATATAAACAACATACAACTAAATTTTCTTAATTAGAAATTAATTTTATCAAATAATACATTGTTTGATATACAAAAATAAATGGTGAATGTGCTTTTGATATGCTGTAATAGTACTGAAAAATACTAAGCTAGGCACCTGTAATCCTCGCTACTCAGGAGACTGAGACCCAGGGAATCTAGGTTCAAAGCCAGCCATAGCAAATTTTTCTTAAAAAGACTCTATTTCCCTTCCACTCCCCAAATTAGAAAAAAAATGCATATACAAGATTCAGGGCACCGGAATCAAATACAGTGAAAACCGCAGTGATACCATGGGGGAAGAACAAAAAAAGAAACAAAAAAAATATGGTACATTATAAATACATTAAAATAGCAGCAAGAAAGGTGAAAATAAATGCTGAAATAAGGATATAGGTTGACCCATTGTAACAAACAATGAGATGTACAAAACACTATGTTGAAAACAACTTTGGGGGGGACCATGGTAGGTGAAAAAGGAGGAGGTAACGCTCGATAGGAAATGTACTCATTACCTTACTCATACAACAGTAACCCCTCTGTACAGTATTTTTACAATAAAAATATATACAAAATCTATTAGAACTTGTCATTACCTTAACCAAACTGAAACTAACAATTGAGAACACTGTAAGTGACATTAAGCCACTGTTCCCCTAGCACTATGTGAAACCCAACACTAATAAACTATTCCATTTGATCATTCTGAAAAAAAAAAAAAAAACAGAAGACTATTTGTCAAGCCTTCATCCATCCCAAAAGATGGACGGTGTCTGAGGAAAGTAAGTGCACTGCTTGCCCGTTCCCCAGCCTCCCTTAGCCCAGGAGACAATCAGATGCAGCTGGGAGTCAAGTCAAGCAGGAACTCATTTATTAACAGACAGCAAGCAAAAGAGACCCAGTAGCATGGGGAGGAAAAGGAACCAACCAATCACTGTAAAAGGTCACACCCTATCATGTACCTAAGCATCTAAGAGCTGTTTACACACTGAACGTAAACAAATCGGGCTCTGCCCACTCAACTCCCTCTCGGCGCCATCTTTGCTGCCCATGTGCCCTACAGATTCTCCCTTTTTTTGTTTTAGTGGCAGACCCACCTCCCAGTTAGTTATCCTTTTCCCTCCTCTGTAAAGGTTATTTTAACAGGATTACATTGGTAAGGATAGCATTGGCCACGCAGGGGGTTCGAGGCAAGTCTGGGGGGCGAGATTCACCAGACAAGGATAGGGAGGGCCCTTGTGCATGATCCAAGAGCCCGTCCCAGTTACCTCACATCCCCACCTAGCACAGTAATAAACATCAGCCCTGCTACAGTTAGAAATGTCTGAAGCAGTTCGATTAACTCCTGGGCATATATAAAAGTCAGTATCTCATAAGGTCGTCCTCTTCAGAGTATGGGAGCAGCCTGGGTATTGGGAGTTCCACACATGCGGCACGGTGCAGCCTCGTGGGCCCCCACACTCAGGCCATTCTACTATAGTCCAGAAAAACAAGGAAAATTTTAAACAAACTCTGCAAACATAGCAAAGCAATCCCGGGCACCTGGTGTCTTTTAAGTAAGCCAGTTCCTTGTATGTGCCTTTAAGCGATCCCAGGGGTCAAGATAACCTTTGAGCCTTACTGTCAGCTCCCAACACCCATCTTTGTTTAAAGAAGGGAACCCACTTGTCTTAAGTTGGGTGGATCACCTTGTCTGCCTTACCCCTCGGGAACTTCTTCAGAGAGGAGCTGATGGCCCAGTCTTAGGCTGGTCAGACCGACACCCCCCACTTACACATCTCTGGCTGCAGTTCCTCTTGGGGGAAATTCATTCACTTGGAGCTTGATCTTATGTATCTGGTTGGCTAAGCTCATAAGAGTTTTGCAGTGCACGTATAATACAGGAAAGGCCTAGAAAAACCATCAGCAAAAGCACTACCAAGCCAAGCAATGTCATTAAGAGTCCTTTAACATTAGTCAGGGATGGGATAGCAGTCTTTGCCACTTCAGAGTCCAGAGGTGGGGTTTGTTCTAATCCGGCTATTTGCCTGTGGGGTTGAAAAAGATCTAAAGACAAGTTATTATGGTTAACATTTTGTGTTAGTGCCATAGCAGCTGCCGCTGTGAAGGCAGCTAACGAAATAAAGGCCAAAATCATACCAAGTTTTAGACATGTTTACAGGAAGCATATGGATTCAATAATGCCACTATACAAGCAATTAGTGAAAGAACAATTAGAGCAGGTAACATTAAAATAATTAGCTAAACACAAGCCTCGGCCACCATAGCCATTTTTCTTTCCTTGCTGGTTAGTTTATCCTTGGGCATCCTCCTGTATAGAGGAAATGGGTAAAAACTTAAGGTTCCTGGCAGGGATCCAAATGGGGGCTCTCTCTCCTATGGGAAAATGCATCCACATCTCCTGCCCAGAGTAACTAGGGGGTCAGGTCCTCTCCATTGTTGTGTCAGGGGGTCCTTCCACCTGACTTTCACTTGGAGCTTAGGGTTTAGTTGTCCCCAGTGCTTCTGAAATCTGGATTCAGTTGCCCCTTTTGAAAAATTTAAAATGTTCTGTCACTGTATATGGGGGCTAACTCCCCCTTTTTGATTTAATAATTGCTCCTTAAGACATTGGTGATTTCTTTCTATAATTACTTGGCCTTGGGGATTATAGGGAATTCCTGTAGTATGATTAATATGACATTTGTCAAAAAACTCTGACATTGCTTTACTAACAAAACATGATCCATTATCAGTTTTAACTTGTGTTGGTAGACCCAAGGTGGCAAAGCATTGAAGAAAATGTGCTTGTGAATGTTTAGTTCTTTCTCCTGTATGTGCTGTGGCCCAGCATGCTCCTGAGTAGGTATCTATAGAGACAAATATATATATATATATATATAAACTTACCAAAGGCTAGGAAATGAGTAACATCTGTTTGCCAGAGGACATTAGGTTTAAGGCCTCTGGGATTTACCCCTGGTACTGCGGGTACTTTTAAGAAGGGCTGGCATGTTTTACAGGTATGTACTATCCTTTTGAGGTCCTTTACAGGAATCTGAGGAAATCTATATTGAAGACCTCTCCAATTAATGTGGGTTAAATCACACAAACAGGTGGACTCTTGTAACGTTAATGCTTGTGGGCCAGTAGCTAACTGGTCCACCCAATTATTGCCTAGGGATAAAAACCGAGGAAGTTTTGAATGCCCTCTTAAATGTTGAATGCGAATAGGGGCTCCCCATCCTTCTAATAGGCCCTTAAGGGTAACCATAAGAGGGGAAATAGGGTTTTCATCCAACTTAATATGTGTCTGGGGAATATGAGGGAGCAAGTTAATCATATATAGGCTATCAGAATACAAATTAACGGGTTTTTGAATGTCCTGAAGGGCCATAATTACGGCCAACATTTCTTTATATCGTGCTGACCCTTGACAAGGTTGAAATCTTTGTTGGCTCAGGGTCTTTTGTTGTTCCTCAAAGGCTGCATAAGCAGAGCCTCCATCAGTAAACACATGGAAGGCCCCAGGAATCCTGCACCTGGGGCAGAGTGTAGGGGGCAGTTTAGACCCCTCCCCAGGCTGGTTGGTGGGGGATCTTTGTGAACAATCCCTCTTAAAGTGCCCCTCCTGCCTGCATTTAAAACAAGTCCCTCTCCCTGATGGTCTTGGGGTTCCTTGGCCCTGGGCTGCCAGCACCTGGGTAATAGCCTCAGTCATTGCAGATGTCTGAGCCTATAAAGCTAAAGCTAGTGATTGGGACTGGTGCTGTTGCATTCCCACATCCTGTGAGGCCACCACCCATCTGCTCAGGGAACTGAATCTTGTGCAGCCCATGTGGTGGTCTGCATTCATCCCTTTACAAACTGATAACGGAGGTATTCTGCTGGCAGCTTGCGGTTAATACTCTGTTGGACTTGGTCTATAAACTCAGGTAGAGGCTCACCCAGTTTTTGTCTCACTCCTGCTATGGGGGACTCAGTGGGCCCATCATCCAGTTTGTACGTGCTGCCTGCCTCACCTGCTCACAGTATGGGCCAGGTATTATGGCCAGTTTACACCAGTGGAGTACCCTTCCCCCGTCCCTGTTAACATGGTGGTATAAGTAATATGTATCTCAGGTTGAGCCTGCTGGTTACTCTCCACCCACACTCTGCATTCCTCCTTAAAGAAGGCACACCATTTAATAAACTGAGAACTAGTAAGGACGGCTTTGGCCACATCCAGCCAGTCCTTAGGGACACACTGGTGATAAGCAATGTCCTGTAATAGGGTCTGGACCCAAGGAGAGTTCGGGCCATCCTCTGCCACCGCCTTGCGGAACTCTTTAAGTTCCTTAGCTTCCCATGGATACCATTCCAAGGACCTGTTAGCTCCTGGTGCCAGATTGACCAGATACGCTTGGGGAAGTGAATCCTGTGGCACAGGGTCTGGGCTCCCAGGTGGCACTTCCCTTAAAGGGCAGGGCTCCTAGTAGATTACTTCCCCAGCCCTAGGCCCCTCCATGGAAGGTCGGTAGGGGTCTGGGTCTTGCAGGTCCCTCTCACAGGTCTCCTAGGGCACCGTACCTCCCCCCGCCAATTGGGGAAATAGGGTGGTGGCCTACAACCATAGGGGCACTAGAGTCAGAGGGGGTAACCCTCATTTTGACTTCCACTGTGCATGTTTCAGTGCATTCTCCATCGAATTTGACCCATTCCTTTTCCTTCTCACTTCCCAAGTCCTCCTTTACTCCCTCTAGGCCTAATGTTGCCTCCTCCTCCTTCTGCTGTGAGATAGCATTACCCATAATAAGGGTTTCACTTACTCTGAGAGACCGCTTAGCCTCTGCCGGTATATTTTCCTTTCAAGCCTCACCTTGGGCACCAGATGTCAGGTCTTTGTCAGTCCCAGGAAAGACGGATGGGGTCTGAGAAAAGGTAAGTGTGCCACTCACCTGTTCCCCAGCTTCCCTTAACCTGGGAGACAATGAGAGCCTCCCTTAGCCCAGGAGATAATCAGACACAGCAGCAGGGAGTCAAGCAGGAACTCATTTATTAACACACAACAAGCACTTTTTAAAGCAAAAGAGACCGGTGGCATGGGGAGGAAAAGGAACCAACCAATCACTGTAAAGGTCACACCCTATCATGCACCTAAGCTTCCAGGAGCTGTTTACCCACTGAACGTAAACAAATTGGGCTCTGCCCACTCAACTCCCTCTCAGCCCCATCTTTGCTGCCCACATGCCCCACCACTATTTATAAAATAAGCCAGCAAAATCCTGGGCTAGAAGCATGGTTCCGTGGTAGAGAACCAGACAACTGAGCAGGCTCAGTAAGCAAATAAGTTCAAATCTGACAACAGCAAAAAGATATGATTAGAAGCACTTCTTTTGTATTTAAGTTTTCATAATATAATAAGTTTTCATAATATAACATAATAGATACAGAATATTTCGTCTGTGGTCACCATTTGTTGTTATGTGAGAATCTATATGCTCAAATTAAACTTACAGAGAGTAAAATGTTTACCAGATACAAGTGCTCTGTTTGATGGGCCTTGTTGTGTCTGTCAGAGTAGTAAGTGAAGAAGATGCGTGTTAGGAGTGTGGGTTCAAGACAATTTCCCCAACCACAAGCAGCCACTGCTATTGCACAAAGTGAGTTGCTGTTCAGATTATGTTTTCCCAATGATGCATTTATCAAACCAACTCTACTACTGATATTCATGATCAAAAACAGCAATGAAAGCCCCTGTCTAAAAGCTAACACGCTATACTGTGATTTCCTTGAGTCCAAATTGTGGCTCAAATGTGAGTTTTTTAAAATAGTAAGTTTTCTTTGTAATACAATGGTGGAGATGTAGCAGGATCAAACCATGTTTACAAAAGAATACTTATTTCAGCATTTTCTTTTTTTTTAAGTTTTTGACAAATAGCTTTTGTTCATAATATATAAAGAACTCCTCCTTTGTTTTTCCCCCACCATACCTTCCCTCTCTACCTCCCCAACTCCCCCTCCCTCCAAGTTATAAAGTTCATTTTCAACATAGTCTTTTATTTAAGGTTTTTATTGTAAAAATATTGTAAAGAGGGCTTGCAGTTACTTGAGCAAGGTAATGAGTATATTTCCTATCAAGCATTATTGCCTCTTCTTTATTTTTACCCTAACATCCCTTCCCTCTCAACTTCACAACTACACTTCCCTCCTCCCCTGCCCGCCTAAATTGTAAAGTTCGTTTTTCAACATAGTGTCTTCTACATATCATTGTTACAATGGGTCAACCTGTATCCCTATTTAAACATTTTGTTTTGTCCCTTCCCTTCCCCAAATTAGAGAAGTGTATATACAAGGTACAGGACACTGACATCAAATAAAGTGAAAACTGGGATTATACTGTGGGGGAGGAACATACAAAGCAATAGAAAATCATGGTACATTATAAATACATTAGAAACGTATTTATATCTTAGCTATGGTAAATAATGCTACAGTAAACATAGCTGTGCTGGTAGCTTTAGTATGGTCTTGTTTGTTATCATTTGGGTAAATGCCCAAAAGTAGGATTGTTGGGTAATAGGGGAGCTCTATGTGGAGTCTTTTGAGGAACCTCCATACTGCTTTCTAAAGTGGTTGGACAAGTTTACACTCCCACCAACAATGCAGTAAGGTTCCCTTCTGTCCACATCCCCTCCAGCATCTGTTGTTATTAGAGTTCTTGAATATAGCCATTCTAACTGGGGTGAGGTGGTTTTGATTTGTTGTTTTTTTTTATGACAAAAAGGTTGAGCATTTCTTCATGTGTCTATTGGTCATTCTTATTTCCTCTTCAGAGAAGTTTCTCTTTAAGTCTTTAGCCCACTCATTTATCAGGCAGTTGTTTCTTTGAAGATTTGTCGTTGGGGGATTTACTTTTTTGAGTTCCAGGTAGATATGAGTTCCATTTTAGATATGAGACCCTTGTCTGTTGTATGACTAGTGAAGATCTTATCCCAATCCATGGGCTTTCTATTGATCTTGCTAGCTATGTCCTTTGCCATACAGAAGCTCTGCAGCTTCATGCAATCCCATTTGTCCAACCTTTCTTTGATTTGTTGTGTTTCTGGGTCTCTCTTAAAAAAATTTCAGCCTGTGCCTGGGAGACTTAGGGTTTCTCCTATTCTTTCCTATAATATTTTCAGGGTGTCTTCTTTGACTCTGAGGTCTTTGATTCATTTGGAGTTGATTCTGGTGCAGGGTGATATATAAGGATCTAGCTTTAGATTTCTACAGGTGATTAACCAATTTTGCCAGCACCATTTGCTTAAAAGGCTGTTTTTCTTCCATCCTATTTTTTAGCTCCCTTATCAAAGATTAGGTAGCTATATGTCTGTGGGTTCATTTCTGGGTTTTCAATTCTGTTCCATTGGTCCTGAGTTCTCTTCTTGTGCCAGTACCAAGGTGTTTTGATTACTATGGCTTTTGTATTAGAGTTTGAAATTTGGTATTGGCATTCCTCCAGCACTATTCTTTCTGTTAAGGATCATTTTTACTATTCAGGGTCTTTTATTTTCCATATGAATTTTTGGATTGCTTCTTCTATTTCCTTGAAGAATGGGGTTAGAATATTGATGGGTATCGCATTGAATGTGTAGATAGCCTTGGGAAGTATTGCCATTTTCACGATGTTGATCCTTCCAATCCAGGAGCATGGGAGGTTTTTCCACTTCCTAAGTTCTGCTTTGATTTCCTTTTTCAGGTTTTTAAAGTTTTCCTTGTAGAGGTTCTTTAGTTAATTCCTAGATATTTTATTTTTTCTGGGGCTATTACAAAAGGAGTTGCTTTCCTGATTTCAGCCACAGTTTTCTCATTGTTGGCATACCGAAAAGCCATTGATTTTTGAGGGTTAATTTTATATCCTGCTACTTTGCAAATGTTTTGAATCAGCTTGAGTAATTTGGGAGTGGAGTCTGTGGGATTTTTTAAATACAAGATCATGTCATCTGCAAAGAGGGAGAGTCTTCATCTTTCCCTGTTTGGATCCCCTTTCTGTTTGCATCTTGTCTTATTGTTGTAGCTAGGCATTCTAATACTAAATTGAAGAGAAGTGGAGAGAGTGGACATCCTTTTCTTGTTTCTGACTTTAGAGGAAATGGCTTCAGTTTTCTACCATTAAGTATAATGCTGGCTGCGGGTTTGTCATATACAGCCTTTATTATATTGAGGAATGTTCCATGGATTCCTAGTTTTTCCAGAGTTTTCATCATAAAGGGGTGTTGGATGTTGTCAAATGCTTTTTCTACGTCTATTGAGATAACCATGTGGTTCTTATCCTTGCTCTCCAACATAGTGTCTTGTACATCTCATTGTTACAATGGGTCAATCTGTATCCTTGTTTCAGCATTTTGTTATTTCCCTTCCCCTCTCCAAATTAGAAAAAAATGTATATACAAGATGCAGGGCACTGAAATCAAATACAGTGAAAACCAGGGTTATACCTTTGGGGAAGAACATACAAGAGAGACAAAAATATCACATAGCACATTTTAGATACATTAAAAACAATAGCAAGAAAGAAAAATTCTATTACACATTGTCTTTGATGTTGGTTTGATTATTAATTTGCTTATTTGGTCTTGTTGCTAATGGGTATGTTGTGAAGATATGAGCTGAAACCTCTGGGAAGATGTTAAATGTTCAATTATCTGAATGTTCTACCTACTACATGCCAAATAGCTTGACACTAGAAATTGTTCTGTTTATATACACATGTTCAGAAGTGGTTATTTAACTCAATCTGTCAATAAACACTGCCTGTATTAAAATAAAAGGGCCATACAACCTGCGAAGCCTCTATGGAGTGGACCTCATTGAAGAGTTCAATGAAGAGTTTAAGAACAGCTGCACAGTAAGCAAAGCTGGACACTGCACATAAGATTTATGACAGTCCTCTTCATTCCTTTATTTATGAATTCCTTCATTCAATAAGTCATTTGTAATTTGTTTACTACTGTTGAAACCAGACTTCACATTAGAGTGTGGCATGGGTTTTTTGTTTCGAGAAAACAATTCTCTTGTTACAGATTTACACTTTAGGTAACCACTGCTGAATTTTTGGATTTGGTTAATTTTTGACTAAATATATTATATTGAGCTTTCTTACAGGCAAGTTCCTCCATTCTGTGTACTAATAATTTAATACAAGATTGTATGTCATTTTACTCACGATTTGTTTGGTTTATTTTGCAGTGAAGGAAACCAGGGCAGGTTAATGTTCTACCACTAAACTATACCCCACTCCAACATACTAGTCTCCAAGTTAACTTAGGGAAAAGATACAAAGAATACATCACCCATCTGGAGGCTGTATTGAAAATTCAACTTGAACCATTCTAGATAACGAATGTTTTATAGTTTTATTTTATATTGTTATGCTGTTTTGTTATTTAGCTCTCATTCTTTTTTGAAGGTTAAAGAGTGTTCTTTTTATTATTATTTTTAAGTTTTTTGTATATATTTTTATTGTAAAGATACTGTACAGAAGGGTTACAGTTACATGAGTAAGGTAATGAGTACATTTCCTATCGAGCATTGTTACTTCCTCCTTAGTTTTTCCCCTACCATCCCTTCCCTCTTCACTTCCCCACCAACTCCTCTCTTGTAAAGTTCATTTTCAACATAGTGTCTTGTACATCTCATTGTTACAATGGGTCAACCTGTATCCTTATTTCAGCATTTTGTTATTTCCCTTACCCTCCCTAAATTAGAAAAATGTATATACAAGATGCAGGGCAGCAGAATCAAATATAGTGAAAACAGGGTTATGCTGTGGGGGAAGAGAATACAAAAGAAACAAAAAACCCACAGGGTACATTATAAATAAATTAGAACCAACAGCAAAAAAGATAAAATCACTTGTGTCCCTATATTGGGGTTCATTTCGCTTAGCATCATCTTATATGGTCATAAGTACATAGCTCTTACTCTTTCTCCTTCCCCTCCTCCCTTCCTCTCTCTCCTTCCTTCCCCCTACTTTCTGTTGTGTTTTTCCTCTCTCTCTTTCATCTCATCTATAAAATGCCATTCGGGTGTTATTCATCATTGAAAGTATCCTCTTGCTACAGATAATTCAGTTTATGTGCCACCAAAAATATAGTTACAATTTATTTAATGCAACCAGAAAGTTTTGGTAGCAGACCATAGCTCATAATTGGAGCAGCAGGAGTTAAGCCCAACAGGAAAAAAAAATACCAGAAAAGTCAGAGATTGTAAATCTTTCTTTATTGCTTTTGATAATTTCCTGTTATAGAATCCCCAGTTTGTAGACAGATGAGGGTAGAAACAGAAAATAATAGAATAATGTAGGATTCTTTTTTTGCTTATGTATATTAAGAGAAATAGAGCAGGGAGTCAGCCATAGTGATGCACTTGTAGTCTTAGCTACTGGGAGGTGAAAGTAGAAGAATCACAATCTGAGGCCTGCCTGGCAATAGTAGAGGATCCTATCTAAGAAACAAAAGGTCTCTTGAACATTACTCAAGAGGTAGTGTTTTTTGAGCATGTATGAGGTCCTGAATTCAAACCTTATTCCTTCTAGAGAAAGAGAAAGACAGATACAAAAACAGACAGAGAAAAGCACAGTCACATGGTTATGTTTTCTAGATGAAACCTATGGGAATAAGAGATGAAGCAGCAGCTACAAATTGGTAGGAAAAGGAGACCTGAAAACGAAGGAGGGAAGAGAAAACTGAAGAAAGATGTGTAAAATGATGGGGTTTAAGAGTAAGAAAGATCAAACTCAGAAAGAGGATACCAAAGTAAAATCTTAGGATCTAACTGAGGCTGATACACCTCAAAGTCTCACAGCTAGAGCCAATGGCTCCCACCACACACTAGCCATCAGGCAAATCAGTCCTGTGGAAAGTTAGGCTTCTGACCGCTTGAAGAATAGGCCTATTTGTCCCCTGTCTTTCTCTAATAATTGTCCTTGACTTTTCCATTCACTTTGATTGTTTTATTTCCAAAAAAAAAATATTACCCTGGGCTATATTTTCTCTGTTTCTTTGGTCCTAAAGAAATCTCTTGTGTAAAGGGCATAAAGGAGTCAGGTAATTAGTCTTCTAAAATGTAGTACCAGTTCTTGTTTACTTGGAAACTTTATACAATGATCATATGCTCTGATGCAGGCTAAGTCTAAGTGAACTGTAATGTAAATATAAAATAATTTGTAATAGAAAAATTTCTTGCACAGATACTCTACAGTTAATGATGCCATGTACTACAGTGTGATTATTTCTGCCTTCTTTTGATAGGAGGCAAGTGGCTTATAATTTTATTTAAACATCTGACTTCTCAAAGTAAAAAAGCTAAAATCTCCCCAAGATAAATACGTCAGTGTCTTTGGCCTGACATTGACTACAATTTTCAACTCTCCAGATATACTGAAATTTTAGCAGATATCAAATGCTCAAAATATCTTCATCCCTTGTAGTTATCTTCTAATTAATTTCCTATGTCTTATAATGAGGATTCAACTTTTTTAATAATCATACAGAGTTCATGACTCCTACATATCCTTAGTATCACTAAAGCCAGAACTTTACATAATAATTGGTTACTTGAAATGCATTAGGATGTTAATCAAGCCATAAGCTGATGGCTTTGAATTAGTATGGTGTTTTTTGTTTTTGTTTTTGTTTTTGATGTGTCATTTTCTTTACTTTGGGCACTTTATCTTGCCTGTGTTTTTTATATTTTTCAATAGTCATGAAAAAATTAAAACCATATGAAAATATGTCACAACACAACAATGCCATTATCATGACATTGTTTCTATAGTTTCAGGACCCCATAGAACAAGTAGAATATGGTAAGTGTTCTGGACTTACTAAATCAGGAAAACAGTATAGATACTAATATGCATGTGGTAAAATTACTAGCTTCACTTTTGAAATGCTATCCAAATTCAAGATTACCATAAGATAATAATATAGTATAAGGGTTGGATAAAAGTTGATTCTTTGGATATATAGTATATAGTATGGTCTTTGATAAGACTTTTATTCCACTGCTTTGGGACTCATATATTTTAAGACAGAGTTGTGTAGAATTGAACAAAACTCAGAAGTAGTGAACAATGGAATTCTTTTTTTTTTTTTTTTTGGTCGGTCTTGGGGCTTGAACTCTGGGCCTGGGTGCTGTCCCTCAGCTCTTCAGCTCAAAGCGAGCACTCTACCACTTGAGCTACAGCGCCACTTCTGGTTTCCTGGTGGTTTACTGGAGATAGGAGTCTCAAGGTCTCTCCTTCCCGGGCTGGCTTTGAACCGCGATCCTCAGATCTCAGCCTTCTGAGTAGCTAGGATTACAGGCATGAGCCACCAGCGCCCGGCAACAATGGAATTCTTAAGTAGCACAAATTTTATTGAACAAGGAACCAACAATATTGAATTGTTCCAAAAGATGCATTATATACATAAACTGCTTTGTTGAATAACAACTTCTTTGTGCAATTACATAAAGCTAATAAAAAATCCTTCCTCGATTTACTTCTATCTTCAATAATTTCCACTATCTCTTAGGTGGCAAAGAAAAAAATGTAAAGTTTTTCTTTTAATTTTTAAGAGAGAAATGTTTAGTACTCTGATTTGATCATTACATATGTCTTTCTGCATCAAATTATCACTCTAAACCCCATACACAAGTACAACTAAAATAGCAATTAATTTTTTTAATGCAAAGGGAAAAGAATATACAATAGCAAGTGTTTCTAAAATAATTTTACTGAAAAAAATCTAAATTTTTAAGGTCTAGTCCTAAATTATACTCTTGTTCAAAATACCAGCTTTCTGTGAATCTAGTCTTGCAGTTTTCTGCAGAATGTCACTTAGCTGTTGTCACCATTCTGTATTTTAGGATGACCTGATTAAAAGTTGTGATGAACCCGGCTTTTGAACTTTACAGCAAATGCAGATTATAATGTAAATGAAAGAATGTTATAACTAATGCAACAAGACCCATGTTTAAACCATCTAACACAACTTCTTATGTAAGCTACCGATATCTTACATAGGAAATAAAATTACAGTTCATAGTTACTGATGCAATCTCCTTGTTGAGTAGCTGTAAAAGTGAAAGAGAAGACTATAGTACTGGCTCAAAAGCTCAAAGCAGGAGTTTTTCTTTCATTAAAGTAAATTCAAAAGTAGACAGGCTTTGTTTTGTTTTGTTTAATTCTATCTTTAGTAAATGGAATTTGTCAAAGCATCAAGATTTTAATTTCTTTTAATATTTAATTTTAAATGATTACCATTCTATATTATTACTACCATTCGATATTTATTTTGCACTTCATTTCAATTAGCCTTATTTTCTGAGACTGGTCTGTGTTCACAAATCTGTTTGCTCTGAAGATAAAGCTTAATAGCATTGTTTACTCTTTTCTGTAAATTACACTCCAGTGAAATATTGAGAGATACGTTTTACATTCCAAACATTTAAGTGATGAAAGTCCAGCCAGTTACCTAGAGATAATATTTCAAAATGTAATATCTCACCCCAACATCAATAAAGAAATTCTCCTTGCATTTATCTTATATTTTTATTCAGTCAGTTCAATCATGTCTAGTTGCACAATACTTTCTTTGATCACTGAATTATTTTAGGGGCTGAAATATAGGTGAGTAATGTCAGAGTCATTGATATTATGTGTCAAGACTTACTAAAGCTCAAATCTGAACCAAAACAGAGAGATTTAAAGCCCTGAATGGAATACTTCAAACAAAGATTGTACCAAACCACATCAAACCAAATAAATAATCCAAATATCTAAAGATCAGCCCTCTATCTCTCAGACAACTTACCATCACCTCACAACTCAGAAGCCATGGTTTTTGTTCTCACTGATTATTGGAAGATTTATTACTTATTGGGAAAACTTGAGTTCAGAAACCTCTGCAGTGATGGTTCCTAAACTTTTGACCTTGGAGTTTATTATATTCAGAATTTTTTAAGGACTCTAAGAGCAATATTCTTGTGTGAGTTACATTTATCAATATTAATAATATTAGCAATGAAAAGAAGAAATTCAACATTTTTCTTTAAATTAATTTTAAGAGACTGTTAACTAATTTATATTGAAATAAATAACATTTTATAAGAAAAAAGTTTCCAAAACAAATGAGCAAAAATACAACTTTTTTATATCTTTGTAAATTTCTAATACCTGAACCACTAGAAGGCAACTGAATTCCCATAACCACTTTTGCAATAAATCATAGTGATCCATTATTTCAGCTGAAGGATAAGAAGAAATGTAGTCCTTAAAAGAGATGGTCCTGGGGCTGGGAAGGTGGCGCAGTGGTAGAGTGCTTGCCTTGCATGCATGAGGCCCTGGGTTCGATTCCTCAGCACCACATAAGCAGAAAAAGCTGGAAGTGGTGCTTGGCTCCAGTGGTAGAGCGCTAGCCTTGAGCTGAATAGCTGAGAGACAGCGCCCAGGCCCAGAGTTCAGGCCCCACGACTGAAAAAAAAAAAAAAAAGAGATGGTCCTTGGAAAATACAGGATATTGTGGACTTCCTAACATAGTATTAGAGTCATACTAGGGTCCAAAACTACACATGGAAAATTATTGTCCTAGTAAAACTCTACTTTACTTCACTTAGTAATTGCAAAACATGCCATTAAGTCCCAATGCCATTGTTCAAAAGTGACAGGAAGTATTTGCCCAGGAGACAAACTCTGACTTGTCAGAGGTACTTTAGTCCACAAGTTTTCCATATATTCTGATGTTCTTTCCTTAGGCTTCATTTTTCTTTAATTTAATTTAATTTTATTATAAAGGAGTTGTACAGAGGGGCTACAGTTACATAAGTAAGGTAATGAGTCAAACATTGTTACCCATTCCTTGGTTTTTCCCTCTCCCGTCCCCCACAACTACTCTCAGGCTGTAAAGTTCATTTCCAACCTAGTGTCTTATGAGTATCACTGTTGCATTGGTTCACCATTTGTCCTTGCTCCACCATTTTGTGATTCCCCTGTCCTTCCCTAAGTCAGTTAAATGGTTATACAAGACACAGGGTACCAGAATCAAAAACACTGACTACTGGAGATAAACCGAAGGGGGGGAAAAGAAAGAACTTGATGCAATATGTTAACAAGAACATCAGCAACATAAGCTCCATGACTTCTCTCATTTGTAATAAGTAGTATATGTCTAGGATAGTCCTAGCAGAGGATTACAATAGCTCAATCACTATGTACATATGACCATATAAAAGAATGCTAATCAAAAACAACTCCAAGATATAGTAACAAAAGGTTTCTTTGTGTGTGTGTGTATTGTTGTTGTTGTTGTCCTTAAGCTTAAAAAAAAACTTCCTCCAGGAGTCTTTACATTTGGAGGAAAATGGTCTATTCAAAGCCATATATGCATGCTCTATTTCTACCCATGAAAAAGTTATGAAACCTAATAGGTTTCTCTACCTTTGTCCAGATGTAAAACACCACAGCACATTGCAACCTGGCACATTGCTAGAATTCTCTTACAGCCTTGCCAATGAAAACTTGAGCCAGGTCCTGTGACCTGGATGAGTCTTTGCTCTACATACTTTTGTAATTCTTTTTTCTAAAGAATGAAACTTATATCTCTGGAATTCTTGAACTAATAGTTTAAACTAAATATTCCAAATTATTTGATATTTTGTGATGGAAATTTTTATCTTCTCTAAGATATTTGAGTTCAATTCTAATATTTTTCAGATAAGAAAACATAAACCAAGGGCTAAACAATTTTCCCAAAGCTACACAGAAAGTAAGATGAAACTCATATCCATACCTTTTAAACACTTACCCCAAGGCTGTTAGGCAATATTTTAGACTAAATAAGCATGGATTTAGAAAAATATACCTAAGATCTCTTTTCCACCATCATGACCTCACCTACTTGAACCATTATATGGCAGTGGTGAGGAAATGAAGATCTTCAGGACAGAACTGTGAGTTTGTTCAGTATCTCTATGAATGAAAAAAAGAAAGAAAGAAAAGTAAACCTGGGTCAAAGTACTGAAAATCACAGTAGACTTCATTCTCTGTATTTTGGGAAAACCAGCTCAGGATAGTTCTATATTACTGACACATATTTGGAAATATTCAAGGGATAAAAATATTGAATGGGAAGGGGAAACAAATGCAGCAGTGGCACTTACTGGAAACTATGTTGAAAATGAATTAGACAACTTGTGGATGGAGACACGAGGAAAAACTGAGAGAGAATGAGGGAAGGATGACATTGTTAAAAAGAAATGTACTTTTTACTTGACTTACATAACTATGGGCCCCCTGTACATCATTTTTATAACAACAATAAATTTTTAAAATACTGAATAGAACCTATTTAACATCAAATATGTCCTAATAAAGTTTGCTCTTGTGAGAACTGGTGAAGTACTTTCTTCATAAAGTCAGCTTGTCCACAGTTGAGTTCTTTTTGGAAAAAAGGATGGAGGTATCCATGGTGGGTATCTCAGAACTTACTGTATAATTCTTCAGCCTGGTATAGAAGCTTAGTTCTGCCCTGCTTCCAAGAATTCCTAGAATATCACACCTCTTTATGAAACCATTTCTTGAAATGGTCCTTATGTTTTTATGCCTCAAATCTTTATTATCTTTGTGCTATCCTCATTTTTTCCAGAAATCTATCCATTTATGTTTATCCCAGAATTTATCTACACTGGTCCAGGCATATTGCCTTACTTGAAACAGAATTCCAACACTGGACTTTAAGAGTAGCAAGTAATCATGACGTAAGATGATTGGGGAAACTGTCCTGCCCCCAACGCAGCTCCATCCTTTAGACCTGCAATGTGGCAAAACTCCCTTTTGGGAACATAGGTCTGAAGAAAAACTATGAGTGAATTTATGTACTGCACAGAATTACTAACATTCACTTATCAGAAATCCATTATATTGGAAAAGCCATACATAAACCATGAGGTAGGTTATCCTCAAATTACAGTTGAGAGAACAACTCAAAGAAGTTAGTTCACAAATAGTATATAATATTGGACACATTGTACTTGAATCTCTGTGAATCTACTATGGCCAGTGCATTCTGCATACGAGGATAATCTAGAGGAACCTCAGTCATCTTTAAATTTAATGTTATTAACAGGTAGTCAACATTTGCCATTTAGCTTTTAACATTCCTTTGACTTAGGCACTTTTTTATGTCTATAGTGTGTGTCCCTTCATGCTTGACCAATGAATGGTAGGGAAGATAAAGCTATTTACCAACTAATTGGCTGTCAGAAACCTCCAACCCCTTTCTCCATGCCAGGTAACAAGCAATTAAATGAGAGTGATTTGCTGCAAGTCAAAAGCTCATTGACCAGCACATCATATTTACTTTTTTTAGCTTAGAAATGCCATTAACACCACAATGCCATGTAACCAGAATGAAGGACAGTTCTTCAAGTGATAGGCTTAAGTTTTGCGCTTTGAGAGCTATAAATTATTATGCCTATCAGTTTCTGTTCATCATTTCAGAGCTTGTTAATCTTCAGTCCCTTCTAATTTCAAAATTCTAGGGCTCACAGAATTAACCCTGGGCTAAGGACTTCCTTGACCAGCTAGTTTATCAATAACACAGTATAAAATTTCTTCTCGAAGTCCTTAAAACGTAATCATGTTGTTTGTCATGTAAAATAGTAGTCAATAGTTCTGAGAATTATGAAGAAAATAATACTTGAGCTGGGGCATGTTTCCATCATATCATTGAAGCATATACATTTGTGAACAAAATACGTTCATCCTTTCCAATGTCTCCCAGAATAGTAACCTATTAGAGCATCAGTTCAAAATTCATCAAAATCTCACCTAAAATATAACAACACATAAAAAATTTCTGAAGTCTAAGATAATATAGACTTATCAGCTATGTCATCTACAGAAGATATGTGCTGGATATGTTCCATCCTGGGGTAAAATTCCTCTCTTTGTCACTCCTCATAACACAGGCCTTGTAATCTAGATAGCTTCCAGTCTTCCAGGTTAACAGTAGCATCTTCAGAAGTCTAAGAGCCCCAAAGACCTCATAGGCAAGTTTTTCATTTGGCTAGACTCACTTTTGTCTTTTGCTTAATTACATTACAAATGGATGAAAGTTCAGCATCTCCTCTTCAAAGCCAGCCAGAAGTATTTGATATAAGAGTTCCTAAGGGATACAGGTGGACCCATTGCAACAATGAGATGTAAAAGATGCTACGTCGAAAAATGAACTTTACAATTTAGGCAGGGGGCGGGGAGGGAGTTGTGGAGATGGGAGGGAAAGGATAATAGGGGAAAAACAAAGGAGGAGGCAACAATGCTTGATAAGAAATGTACTCATTACCTTGCTCATGTGATTGTAACCCCTCTGTACAGAATTTTCACAAAAAATAAACATAAAAAAGAGCTCCTAAAACGGGTCTCCTTCCTTCTCGATGACTCTGTCACACTAACTTTTCCAAACTTTGAAAATCCTGTAATCTGCTTGTGAAGATTTGACTATTCTTAGTGCCTTTAATGACATTGTCTGCTGCTTAACAGATACAAACTAGTGTATATACTTTTTTTTCAAGATCAAAGCTGCATCAAAGTGTATTTTAAGACAAGTAAACAAAAATGACAAATCATACAAATGTGGATAAATTCAACTAAATGCTTGTACCATTTCAAATAACTAACCTAGGGGACTTACAGACAAACAGAAACTATGTTTGCTCATGCAAGGAACAGCTCATGTCACAACTGAGCCATCTGCCAAGTGACTGTTCAATAGTGTTGTAATTGATTGTGAGATATTCCCCAATTTCAGAGATGTTAAGAAGCAAGTCATGTGCATCTTGGACTTGTGATAACTCATTTCTGCAGAATGAAATATTATTTTACTGTGTCATACTTAATGGCTGCACATTATTTTTATTGTACTGTGTTTACAAGCAGTTCTGTTTCACTAAGGATTTTAATTTTGTCTCATATTTGCCTAATTGGAGTTTATAACATATACCTTTATAGTGAAATAGATTTCAGATAGTTTAACATTTTTCCTGAAAGCATCTTAAAAGGGAATTAAGAAAATATACTGTATTAATATACAAATAATGTCTTTTTAAAATATTTTTATTTGCTTCCTTCTTACCAATGTTTTTTTGTTTGAACAAACTGACTGAGTAACTCATGAAAGCATTATCAGTCATGAAGACCTTTCTTAGACATCTGTCTATGGGACTCATTTCAGTGCACAGAATGATCTGAGTGTCGATCTTAAAGAATTGTGGGCAAGGTGTAGGCCATAAGACAGCATCAGTGCAACTGGCTTCTCTCTTGAGGACCCCTTCAATACCACTGAGGGATGAGCTTGTTGAATGGGCAGTAGATGACAGCCGCTGGTGAGAGTGATGGGAAAATGGAAGGCACAATGCTTTTTTTTGTTGTTGTTGTTATTCAGTCATGGAGCTTGAACTCAGAGCCTAGGTGCTGTCCTTGAGCTTACTTCCAGGTTTTTGTGGTTAATTGAAGATGAAAATCTCACAGACTCTCCTGCCTGGGAGAGAACTGTGATCCTCAGATCTCAGCCTCCAGTGTAGTTAGGACAGGCATGAGCAATTAGCACCTGGCTCCCATTTCTTATTATCCTGCAGATTGAGCAGATCACTGTGTATAATCTAATCTACTGTGAGACCTCAGGAAGCCAGTGGGAAAAGGGAGGGAGCAGGTCAGGCCTTCAGCAGCAAATCAGAGACTAAAGGCACAGCCTGGAATTGAGTCCAGGGTTACATCTCACTAGGAATAATTATTAGGAACTTCTGCTGAGAGAGAAAAAAAAGCTTATCTATTTCATGTTTACTTTTCCTATTATTTGAGGTTTTCATTTAAATCTTTGATAAGTAAAGTCTAGGTTTATTCTTTTAACATGCTGCCTTATACTTGTTATATTCTTCCATTGTTTCTCCTGCGTTTCCAGTAGTTTCCTGTTTCCTTCTGTCTGCAAACTTAGACACAAATCTGATTTAAGGAGAAACAAGATACTCATATACAGAGATGAAATTAACCAACGCCCAATTTTTAGGGTGAGAACAAGAAGAGCTAAGGGGCATTTGTTTTGCTGACTTGCACAGCTATAAGTTGTGTGTTTTTTCAGGTTTTCCTCCTCAATTACTTCAATTTCTCCTTCATAGGTGTAATTCCAAGAGTAATGTTGGTGGTGGTGGTGGTGGTGGTGGTTGTGGTGTGTGTGTGTGTGATATGTAGTGTGTTAATGGTATAATGAATCAAGCATTCTGGCCTCATAACTGACCTGCAGTGCCCAGAAGGGTGCTTGGCAAGCATTGTCCCAGTTCCAAAGGGAACAAAGGAGCCTATTGTCTCTTTATAAAAGCTTAAAATAGAACTGCCCTTTTAAATACTGCAGAGCATTGAAAAGGCTCCAATCTATTTTCTGACTTACTATATCTACAGGGTCACTGATCCACAATGTTGCTCTCTAGGCTTCTCCCAATCCCCTTCAGAGTCCTTTCCTTATGTCTTGCAAGTTCCTTTTTTAAAAAAAATTTGAATGGCATGTCATTTTTCATTTTTTCACACAGAATTTAGTACAATGTGTCTCGTTCTTAATGGTGTCTGCAACAGCTCCCAAATTAGAAAGCTCTTTAAACTTCACCAGAAATGTGTTGTTTTCTTGACTTTTTCAAATCTTCTCACTGTTAGCATAATGAATATTTGTATAGTGATTTACAGTTTACAAAATAGTTTCTTTTTATGTATATATATTTTTAATTGTGAAAATATTGTACAGAGGGGTTATAATTACATGGGCAAGATAATGAGTACATTTCTTATCAAGCATTGTAGCCTCCTCCTTTGTTATCCCTTTCCATCCCTTCCCATCCTCCCAAACCTATCATTTCCTGAGAAGTATTGTTAAGACTCTCTTTACCAATATAGAGACAGCCTGGAAGATAGTCATTGGTTTCGGCTGGATATTTGACTGATTTGACTATTTGCCTAATGTGCTAAGGCCCTGAATTGCAATACAGAAAAAAATATGAACTCATTTGTCAATAGCTGCAGAGCTATAGTAAAGCTAAGATCAAAACTGGTCATTGTCTCCAACTCCATCATCTTCCTGTTACCCAGTGCTGCCTTCCTTTGGCAATAGTTCTTTATTACTACACATGGATAGCAAAAACATCTTTCTATTACTTAATGGGAAAGGATGTATATCAGTGCTTAGAAAGACAATTTTACCAGATTTTGGTCAGAAATATTGTCTTGTGTTTTTCAAAATGTTAATGGCTAATGTTTTATAAGTACTTACAAAAGGTCGTTCCCTATGTGAACTGCTTTCCAAATCCTGTCTTGACTAATCCAATAACAAACTATGAAGAAAGTCTCATTCAATGAGGAAACAGAATGGTAAGATGCATAAGTGGTATCATAGAGACAAAAGCCCAGCCCACATGGTTTTAGTGAGCAACCTCTTAAAAACTGAATCATTAGTATTAAGAGATTTGATTCTAGGTCAGGTGTGTTGGTACACTCATGTAATTCCAGCTATTCACAAGGTTGAGAGAGAGAAATTTAGAGTTTGAGGCCAGCCTGGACAAATTTAGCATGAGAGCCCATCTGAAAAGCAAATGAGAAGCAAAAGGCTGTAGATGCTTGTGGCTCAAATTCTAGAATGCCTGAATATCAAGGACATCTCCTAAATTGGTTTCTAGTACCACAAAAAGAAAAGAAAGACAGAGAGAGAGAGGGAGAGAGGGAAGGGAGGGAGAAGAAGGAAGGAAGGAAGGAAGGAAGAAAGGAAGGAAGGAAGGAAGGAAGGTAGGGAGGTAGGTAGGGAGGGAGGGAGGGAGGGAGGGAGGGAAGGAAGCAAACAAGGAAGGAAAGAAGGGAGGGAGTGGAGAGAGTGAAAGACAGAAAGAAAGCCAATTCCTTTTTGACTGCATTAAGTTGAAAGTATCCAAAGTTGATTTTTGTATATAAAATGATTAAATAAGTTTGAAAAATCAATGTCTAAGGCTCAAGCTGTGCTAGGTAGAGTATTTACCTAGCAATCATAAACTTCTGAGTTCAAACCCCTAAGTACCAACAAAAAGTAACTAGCAACTAATTAGTAATTAATGGATGCTAGCTAGTATTTTACCAGCACTATTCACTTGTTTATTTTTCAACTATAAATTGAGAACTTGCTGTGTGTGCCAGAAGCTCCTTTTCTTCTATATCCTAGTGTTCAAAGCTAGCCAGGCTCTCTTCTTCATTTCCTGTGTTTGAACAGTTCTTTGCCCATATGGAGTCTGGATTCTCATTTTGTGTGTGGTTGTTACTGGTGTTTCAGATGAGGTTATAATGGTGGCATATTATGGTTTACAATATTACCACTGCTGTATTTTATACCACTAGATTTTGCTTCAAAATGCTACAATTTATTTGATTACTTTCTAGGGCTATTTGGGCATATTCTCCACCTATAAGAGCAGTAAGTTTCCATCACAGCCATATTATCTACAGTACTTATTTTAACATCAGAAAGTTCCATCTCAAAGTACCTCTTCTTCCTAACCCATCTTTTTTGCTGATAGACTGGATCATGAAGTAATCTCTCAGAGACAGAGCAGTGGCCCTTGATAACTATCCACACTATCCAGACTTCCCTGTCTCAACTATTAATCATCTTTCTCCATGATTTTGATTGCTGCCTTCCTCAGCCTTCAGAACTTACTAGATAAACTTTCACTTTGCTTTTAACAGTACAATGATTTGGTAGAACACTCAAGTTAAGCCTCCCTTCAAAGGCAGGTAATTTTTATATATAAGATTACAACTTACATAGCATTTCCTGTGAATCTGATCAAGAATAAAAACTCCATGTGCAATGTCAAGTCTGAGGCCACTGTGATAAAACAACTTCAAAAATGCCTTTAATTAGAACAGATGTTTTATGATATGAGTATTCTGTAAACTCAGTCTGTGTAGCCAATGTAGTTAAAGGTAGACTATATTAAGAGGCATAAAATTGTAAATTAGACATGTGGGTAAGGCTTATTAATATGTGGAAAATATTATACTAAGGATCTTTGTCAAATTCCCTCATTTTGTAGCTCTACATTAAAAAGAAAACAATATGAACTTTGAACAGTACTGACATAATTAGAAGTTGAATTATTGGAATTCACTGTGCCCATTCCAGACAATCACATTTTTCAAATTTCAGCAGATGGCCAGAATCAAGGCCTGGTGAGCCTTTTTGTACCAGTAGAGGCAACACTGATCATGATATGCCATTAGCAAGGATTTCATTTCTACCGGAAGCTGGTAGATGGAAGCTACTGACTGCGATGGTGGTATGTTGCAAGTGCAGCAGAAAAACTTCTTCAACTGAGCAGTCGCAAGTGTCTCTACAAAGGAATTACATAATGGTCAGTTTAGTAAGACATCTATAATTGATTTGGAGAAGGTGGGAAAGAGAGGCAAATGGTTCTGTGGAATGAGTTGTGCGGGGGAGAAAATAAAATATTCTTTAAAGGAAGACCCTTCTCTACTTGTAGCACTGGTACTCTGTTGTTATCGCCCTCTATTAAAGATAACTGTGCTAGTCAGGCTTTTCACCACTGTGAGAAACAACTTCAGGGAGGAAGGATTGGTTTGGATTCATATTTTCCGAAGTTTCAGTCCATGATTGGCAAGTTCTGTTATTACTGGGCAATTGCAAGGCAGATTATCATGGAAACAGGCAACGTTGTCCACCTCATGGTATCCAGAAGCAGAGGCAGAAGAGAGAAAGGAGATGAGGCAGGACTTAATCTTAAAAGATCCTCTCCTCCCCCCTCCACCCCTCCACCCTACCCCACCCCCCTCCCCACAAGTGACCTACTTCTTCCAACCAGGCTTTATCTTCTAGAGTGCCACCACCTTCTGATAATCTTGAATCTAGCAACGGATTAATCCATTGATAAAGTCAGAGTCCTTATGATCTGATTGTCTCTAAAACATGCGTGCAGACTCAACAAAAGGTATACTTTACTAATTTCCCAAGCATATTTTAATCAAATCAAGTTGACCAACAAGATTAACCATCACAACAGATAAAAGAAAGACATTTTGTTTCTTTAGAGAAAAAATTATTCTTTGTAAACTCATGAGGATTATATCGTAACAGCCAACATTTCTGAAGGTGTCTCTGTCAAGGATGGTATATACTCTTTATTCCTTTTTTATACATGGAGAAAGTGAGGCAAATGTATTTTCCATAGTTGGTGAGTGGCAGCTAAACTGAAAAGAGTCTGCAAAAATGTCAGCAGAGAGCCTTTATTTATCTGTAACACCTGAGAGGGGATTGTTAGGAGAGTTATGAAGGAGGAGAAGGAAGAGAATTTGGTTATTAGAAGGTTGTCTTGAGGCAGAGACATGAGGGAGCTGTGATGCTGACACATTTGCTTATATGGTCACACCTGGCATGTTTATCACCCATGGTGACTGGTTCCAATGTATTTTTATACATTTATTTATCTTTTATACAATATATAAAATGTGACTGGTTCCAATGTATTTTTATACATTTATTTATCTTTTATACATTTATTTTATATATTTATAATAAACATCTTGATGGTTATTGAAGTGACTTCTGACTTTTTAAAAGCAATGCAACAGAATGCATTTTGATTGCCACAGATCATGCCAAGCTTAAGCCTTCAAGTGACCCATTAAGCATAGAAGGCTAGTCGCTGCTAAAGTCCATCTAGATCTCTCATTCACAATATTGTACCATGGAACTCACCTAACATGGAATTTATTCCATTAATTTTGCCATTAATCTTTGGCACAGGTTCCCAAATTCAAAGTTGGTGAGGACGCTAGTGGTCTTGAGATTCCTTTGCATCTCACAATATGCCAGATGAAAGCTCATAATGTGGTAATGTTACTGGAGATTTGATCATGTCCTGAAACTTGCTTAACTCATATTCTTGAGTTTTAAAGGCGGAGAAAGTAAGAATGAGGCTGAGCAAATTCAAGGTCACAGAGTGAGTCAAGAAAAATCCTGGCTGCTCAGTTCTTAAACAGCTTTCCACTCTCACTGTGCACAGGTGGAACATGGAATTAATCAGTTAATTGACATCCGTCACATTTACAATTCTATGAAAATTAAAGTTGCTGTGAAGATCCAAAGCAAATCCAGAATTTTTTCTGCAGAAAAAAAAAACCTCCCTAGTGATATATTTAGAGCAAATCAGTGAGGAAATAAACATAGGTTGATCCAGTCACTATTCATCAAAACTATGATGTAAAGCTAAAAATAAAATAGTGGTGGTCTCTGATCTCATTTTCTACCAGTTTATAAGTCTGTTTCCTTGTGGTTGCCACTGTAACATCAAGTTAAAACAATTTCCAAAGCTATTATTGCTCTAAAGCAATAGCAATAGGAAATTTCAGTGGCTGCAGACATGGACTGGATATCTGGGAACACGTCATACACAACTCAGAAAGACAGACAGAGAAAATGAGTTGAATAAATATTCCATAAAACATGTGAATCTTTTGCCAAGAAATCAGCACTATAATCCATTTGATCTTGAGGGCAGCCAATAATGTGCAGGCAGTTTTAGTTATCTGGTCACTTTTTAAACATTCTCAAATATGGATCTGAAATAACTGAGAATGGATTATGAAAAGTGCTCTTTTTAAAAATGTTTTTCTGGCAATCTGGTTCCCTAGGTATCATTCCTGGGCCACTGTTTTGTCAGGTCAGATAATATAAAAAGAATACAAAGAGGCATGTTCAGAGTCTGTCAGCTTTCCATCATGTGCTCTCTGCATCTTCTGTGCTTCTTTGCTATGCATATTCCTTGCATCTTTGATTTTCAAATAGCTTATTCATAATTTTTATTTTCTGCTTTTCTCTCATTTTTAATATGCTCAGTATTCTATTTCAATTTTCTCTTAGCCTGTGCTGCCAGTATTTTGTTCTTTTTTTCTTGTTGTTCAGTAACTGAATTTTCTCATGGTTCTATGTTTTTAACACAATTGCTACAACAATATTCTGTCTCTGGAGGAAGGGACACAATCTAAAATATAAATCAGCCTGAACCAAGTGAATGCATGTTCAAGTAAGGCATTAATTTCCCCTCTTCCAAATTCCAAAAACATATTGAGAAATAGCTGAGGCCAGCTAGACAGCTTGTGGCAAAGGTGAAAAATGATAGTGTGAAATGCCCCTGGTTATATCAAATTTTGGTTTTTTATTACTTTGGACTTGCCAATAAATTCTGGAAGTCATGTCTTTTTAATATATTTCCTAGTCTCTGCTAACTCCAGCATTTGGTAGGATGAAATTCTAGTATACTGTTTAGAGAACCCCTGCTCCTAAAGCAACTCAACATCTCAATGGGATAGCTGCAGAGCAAGAGCAGTGAGAATATGAATTCTAAACTATTTCTGCCCTTCCTTGCTGTCAGAGCATGGGCTGCTTATGCTTGATAATGTGTAGCATAATATTTGAGAAACATTTCCAACAGGCTCAAAACTGCTTGTGAAAAAGTAGGCAAAGAAACATATTTCCTCCACATAAATATGTAGATAGAGATAGGTAGGTAGGCAGGAAGACAGGCAGGCAAGCAGACAGACAGACAGACAGGTAGCTAGATAAACATAGGAATACTTATATACAGATATATAGATATAGCAATACATGTCTATAGATATATCTCTGGAGATATAGTTCTAGGAATTTATATAGATACATACATATTTCTCATAGATATCTGTATATGTATCTATATGAAATATCTCATACAGATCTATATAGATACATGTATCATACATATATATATATATGTATGTATATATACCTAAATGTGTGTGAATAGAACGAAAAAGAGGGCAAGAATGGAAAAGGGGTTGAAGACAGGAAGGGAAAATGATTATTTATTCAGTGATGATTCATTGAACTTCTACTCTGTCCCAAGTGTCCTAGGTATCTTACATATATCAAATCATTTAATCTTGCTCATATCATATGGAGTAACTATAAATATGCCTTTTTAAAGATAAAAAGTGATGTGCAAGGCTGTTAAATAACTTGTTGGTGGTATCCTGGTATGTGATAGAACTATCTATGAATAAATCCATATAAACAAAAAAGAGAAGAGGACCAAAAGGAGGAAGATAAATAAAAGGATATAAAAGAGGACAAGGGGGAAAATTAAGCCAAACCAGATGCACTAAGCATTTCATATACATTATCTCATTTACCAAAACCCCCTGTAGTAAGTTATATTATCCCTTATTTAATGATAAAGAACCAAAGAATAGGTAAAAATTGATGCATCTATGTCAAAACTCTAGTAGATATAAGCCCCAGGATTTGAATCACAGACAAACTGACTTCAGATCCTATAGTGTCAATCTCAAGTTTATAGGTTTTTACGTATAGAACTATGTCTCTTTAGACGTTCAAAACAGAAATTCAACACAAAGGGCTGGGAAGGTGGCTCAGTGGTAGAGCGCTTGCCTTGCATGCCTGAGGCCCTGGGTTCGATTCCTCAGCACCACATAAGCAAAAAGTAAAAAAGCCGGAAGTGGCGCTGTGGCTCAAGTGGTAGAGTGCTAGCCTTGAGCTGAAGAGCTGAGGGACAGCGCTCAGGCCCAGAGTTCAGGCCCCACCCAAAAAAAAAAAGAAAAGAAAAAAAAGAAATTCAACACAAAAATACATGATGGTATTTAAGAAACTGGCATGAACCCATCTAGATATTATAATGAAAGTTCTGTGTCATTCAAATGTGAATAGCAGGCCAGTAGAGCCCAGACAATGAAAGGCTGTGTGTGGCCTATGCAGAGAAGGTCCTCCACATCTTGTCAGCACTGTAGTGCATGTGAAGTGCCTTTTGAATGCATGAGAAGAGACATCAGTCTTAAAGTTGCAAGACCAGCAATATGCTTAACTCTATTACTCAGGCAGAACGGGGATGCCATTGGATTGGATTCATAAATTCAAGATAGTAAGATCTCAGTGAGAATACATTCCAGATGTTAGGACTCCGGACAGAATTAAACCAGTGAACTCATTGTAATAAATTCCTTTTAGAGGAGTAAATAAAAATGCCATTCTTTCTTTTGTTGATTGCAACTCTGCTTCCTTTCATGCAATGTATATTAAAGAAATATTTTCCCAAACTTATTTTTCTCTTAACTCTTTAGGTCCCCTTATTGATCACAATATTAATTTTTAAAAGATGAAGAATACATGCTTATAGGAACTTGGTTTATAAAGGCAGAAACCAAGGCATTGTGCTGAGTGCTTGTGGCACATTACCTGAAATGATACTTTAAATCTCTGTTAAATGGATGAGGAAAGTATAGCTTAAGGAGATTAGTTAGTGTTCTGGTGTCACAGCATTGAAAACAGCTCAGCCTCAAACCTAGGTGTATCTCAATGAATGGCCTGAGTTTCTAATCAATAGCCATTGAATTCTTGAGTATATTCAAAAGGGATGGTTTAATAGATCTGTGCCAGCATGGAAAGGGGATGTGTGTGCTATTCAGATCTAAATCTTTCTGCTTAAAAATTAATCCAAATAATTTAGAATGTGCTCATTTACGAAGGCAAAGGGCAAGGGGCCCATATCCACTTCAGTGGAAAATGGATCTTAGCGGTTAGCAGCAGCCTGGAGAAGAAAAGCTCCATATGTTTCTGTCTTTTAATGTTTGAGGATGGATCTTAAAGGAAATGAAGTGTGCCTGTGGATGGAGGGGCCTGGAACAAACTACCTCCAAGTTTCTGTGGTCCTCTGAAATGTTTGTCATATACAAAAGAATTCTCTACAAGAGCAATCTGATTGTGGTGGTTGTACTCCAGATTAAATCATCAGTGAAGCTTCCGGGATAGACCAGAAAAATTACTGGCTAGAATTTAAGCATAAAAACCTAAATACAATGTGGTTGATTAAACTAGGTGTAAGTTTCACTCCTGAAAAATACCCATTGGCACATAAAAGTGTCATAATTACAAGCCCCCCCCCAATAATGTGTTAAGATTCTCAACAGCATGAGATGCTATGTTTCTTCTTCTTCCCCAAAAGTTTCAAGTAGTAAGAACTAGAGTTTGCCAGGCATGGTATTATATACCTATAATCCCAGCACTAAGACGGCTGAGGCAGGAGTTGGGAGTTTAAGGCCAACCTGGATAAGTTAAGGGGCTGGGAAGGTGGCTCAGTGGTAGAGCGCTTGCCTTGCATGCCTGAGGCCCTAGGTTCGATTCCCCAGCACCACATAAGCAAAAAGAAAAAAGCCAGAAGTGTCTCTGTGGCTCAAGTGGTAGAGCGCTAACCTTGAGCTGAAGAGCTGAGGGACAGCGCCTAGGCCCAGTGTTCAGGCCCCAGGACTGGACCTGCCCCCCTCAAAAAAAATACAAGTTAAAAACAAGTTTAAAAGGCTGGGATGTACCGAGTAGTAGAGTGCTTATTTCGCATGCACAAGACACTAAATCCCATCACCAGCACTGCCAAATGACCAGCAAGCTGGATGACAATAGTGTAAGGCTTTTAGCTTTTGCATAGGAGTTCTAAAATTACAAAGATCTGGTACTGAGAAAACCCATACAAGATCTAATGAGATAGCTCATAAGAAAGCTTGCAACAAAGTAAATATGTTAATGCTATGAGAAATATGAAGAATATTATCACACTAGAGAGGTGACAGTCTTAATTAAGAATCTTTCTTGGATCAATGTCAGTGTTTAACTATATATGGAGTGGGTCAATGAGTGAAAACTCTAATTAAAAGCTCAAATTTATTTTTTGTACCTTTTTTATTATAAAAATACTGTAGAGAGTGGTTACAGTTACATGAGCAAGGTAATGAGTGCATTTCTTATACAGCATTGTTGCCTTCTCCCTCGATTTTCCCCACCATCTCTTCCCACCCACCTCCACAACCACCACCGCTCCTCCCCCAGCCCCCGCCCCGCTGCCAAAGTTGTAAAGTTCATTTTCAATATAGTGTCTTGTATATCCCATTGTAACAAATTTATTTTTAAAATATCGTCAATGAAGGTCCTAAGGTAGAGTCAATTTTGCCCTTAGCTTTTTATCAAGTGATGGTTTCCTAAAGAAGAGCATAAATCATCGTTAACATCACCACAGTTATCATTCCATTTAATTTTTCTTCATTTTGATCTCAACTTCCCATAGTGTCTTCTGCATGCAACACACACACACTTGAATGTACAGACACAAAAAGTATTGAGGATCCTTTTCAGACAGACAGATCCTTTCCAAACCTCTATTTGAGATTTCAAACAGAATAGATGTTTCAGAGAAAAATCGTAGCTTCCCTCTGGTTGTCTCACTGTATTTATTCTTTCTATCGTGAGACTACCTGCTACCTATATTGAAAAAAAAAGGAAAATATTGTATGTCCTTGACATCTTCTATTTTCTGATGTACATTATCTTTTCAGGTTTCTTTTGACAGTTCTGGACTGGAATGTACACTACAACGAGAGTAGTATAGTAGTACAGGAACCAGCATGAAATCGTCTGTCTAACCTGCAGAACTTTCCAGCTTCATGATGATTAGTTGCAGCCCAGATTCCACTTCTACCACCCCTTTTTAATCAGGATAAATTGGCATTTTTTTCTCTTTTTTGTACATTTTTATTGTAAAAATACTGTACAGAGGGATTACATTTACATGAGCAAGGTAAAGAGTACATTTCCTATTGAGCATTGTTGCCTCCTCCTTTTTTTCCCCTACCATCCCTTCCCTCCCACCTCCACAATGCTAATTTAGCCATGGATGTAGAATAAATGACCAGTGTCTAATCCATAGTGTATTGAATAGGGAGATTTAAAACCAAAATTATTGCCAGTTGCTGGTGGCTCCTGCCTGTAATCCCAGTATTCAAGAGACTGAGATCTGAGGATTCCAGTTTGAAGCCAGCCCAAACAGGAATGTCCAGGAGACTCTTATTTCCAATTAATTAACAAAAAGCCAAAAGTAGAGCTATAGTTCTGGTGGTAAAATTACAACCATGAGTGAAAAATCCAAGCAAAAGTATGGGATCCTGAGTTTAAGCCAAACTACAAGCACCAAACTTAAAAAAAAAATGAATTGTCTAACTTTTGCCAAGCAACTATAATTTATAAATTTATGTCTCATTAAAAGCTCTGATATAGCTTTCAGGCAATTTTTTGTAGCTAAATGAAACTTTAATCACTCAAGGCAAGTATCAGAAGCTTATCCACAAGATACAGTAGCTTACTTGATCCAAAGAAAGCATGATTAGGAGAGCATGAGTGAAAACAGAAATCAAGAGAGATCCATCCACAGTGCCCAGGCCAAAGAATTCCCAAAGACTGCTATCAACATAACCAAAAAAGAAATAGGGACAAAAATACTTTTCCTGTATAACCCTCTGATAGCAAGGATATTATCTTTATACAAAGATTCTAAAGAGTGAAATATTATTGATACAAGTAGACACATAATGGAAAATCCAATAAATGACTCATAACTTTGGATCATTTGTTAGTTTTGCCTAATATATAACCAGAATATTTCTTCCAAGTAGACACTTCATACTCCACTGTACAGCCAATTACACTTGAGTCCTGCCCTGCCCAATGAGGCGGCTTCTCGGCTTCCGTTCCTTTCTCACCTAATAAGTACATTATTTTCCCCCAGTCTCTGGGAGGAGCTCCATCCTTTCCTGGCTTGAGGTGTTCTTGATTCGAAGGGTAGGAATATGACCCACACACAGCACTGAGAATAGATTTGGAAAGGCTCTTCCATGCTTTTCTAAGTGTGCTTCTAGAGTCTCTTTCTCTCTGTCTCCCTCTCTCCACTCCCCCAGCCTCCCTCCTCCTCCTGCCCCCCCTCCTCCCTCTCCCCTCTCTCCAAGGACTTCTGCAGCCCTAGAGTTGTTGGCAGTCTGCCTGTATCTACATAAGTGAGATGACACCTTAGAAGGTGAAACAGGCCATCTAAAGTATGCTACTTTTGTGAGCATCTAAGGAACCAAATGCTTGATTTCAGTAATGGAGTAGTACTCTTTAGCTATTATGATGATGGTTAACAGGGGATATTTAATTCATTACTAGATGAAGAGCAATTTAGGAACTAATTGACTCTATAAGAAGGCATATAATTGGTTAAGGAAAATGATGCAGTATAAAATATTAATATTATAAAGTGGAGAGTTGAGAGGTATTTCCAATCTGTCTTTACGGAGAAGGGGATGGCATCTCTCCATACTCTATAATGCATCTGTACAAGGTCTTACCATGCAGCTTAACCTATTGATGCTCCTCTGTGTGTCTCCCACAGAAGCTTGTCCTTACTGAAAGGTCATCTTACCATACCAGTGTTTTTTACTCTTACTTTCGGATGAAATGCTTGTTCCAAGATTACTTTAAGTGTAGTCTATATCCATTACAGTGTGAAAGGCAGCTGCTTCACCATTATGGCCTGGCTATTTCCTACTGATGGATGTGGATTACCTACCCTGTGATGTGCGTACAGGTAATGAGATAGGAGACCAAGGCTGGAGGATTCAGTCCTCACCCTGGAGATGAGTGAGAGCTGGATTCTGACAGGTGAGAAAGATGTTTATAGAAAATCTGTAAGAAAATGGAGCCATTGAGTACTGCAAAACTAGTTTAGGACAGATGACCATAAGTAAAAAGATATGATTATGCTGGGTACCAGTAGCTCATGTCTGTAATCCTCAGTACATAAAGAGGCTGAGATCTGAGGATTACAATTTGAAGCCATCCCAGACAGTTATGTCTAGTTAATCACCAAAAAAGTCAAAAAAAGAGCCATGGCTCAGGTAGTAGAGTACAAGCCTTGAAAAAAAAACAAGTGAATTCAGTAAAACAAAGTAAAGTAACAATGCTAAAATAGGGGTGAAGGGCAGCATGTGGAGAGGTAAAGAAATCTATTTTCTTTGCAGAAAGATGATCCACCATAGCTGAAAGAAGTTGAATCTAATTCACCATAGTAACTTAGGACTCTAATTGATAAATAGTAAAGTTTCATTTTTAAAAGTATGGACAGTGAGATTATATATTATTCTATTTTTCATTTTTATATAATAGACTATTTGAATATTCAAAATATATTTCAATTATCTATGTGCACTGGCAAAATGATTAAATTCTATGAAACTACCATCTCCTTAAAGAAATAAGAAAGAGTATACTTTGTTCCTTCTCCCATCTTGCTTAGTGAGAAATTTTGTTTTATTATTTCTTTGGTATTTGTAGCAAAGAAAAATGTATCATATGTGTGTATATAACCCTAATCAGTATGTTGTTTTGTTTTCTTTGGTTTTGTAAGTTATAAACATAATATCAGTACTTGTGACTTGCTTCTTCTATAAATATTGCTTTTTAAAATTAATCCATGGTTATTATCACTTTAAGGCACTGATTTCCATTATTACTTAATATGTCATTGAGAATAGACCACATTTTTCTTTTCTTTTTTTTTTTAGACCACATTTTTCTATTCTCCAGGTGTACATGAACAAGAGTTTCTCAACTTCCTATACTTAGAAGAGGAATTGAAATGAAGTTTCAATTTTATAATTGTACCTCATTTTTCTAAAACAATTAAACCAATCTAATCAGCCACCCGTACTAAATCAGAGAAACAGCAGCATTTAATATTATCAAGCTTCTTATAATTCTATCCAACAATGAAACAATAAATTTTTTAGCATTACTTTTTATATCCTTGGATATTAACGAAAAATGTGAAATGTTTCAATTCTATTATTTCCCCTCTTTCAACATTCATCTATTCTTTTGCCATTAATTTGTGCTTTCTTTTTTGCATGGATACCAGGTCTTGAACTCAAGGCCTCAATCTCTCTTTCTTGCTCATGACTGGTGCTCTACCACTTGAGTAATGTCTCTAGCCTGGCATTTTGCTGATTAATTGTTGATGGAACCTTGCAGGCTTTTCTGTGAAGTCTAGTTTTTACCTATAGTTTGCTCTCTGATCTCAGCCTCCTGAGGTGCTGGGATTACAGATGTGATCCACTAGTATCTAGCTTCAATTTAAGAGTTTTCATTGTCACAAAACTATTTCACTTTTCTGTATAGAACACAAATTTTGGTTTAAAAAGTATATTTCTTACCTATTTTCCGAAAAATTGCCATTTACTACCACAATTTCATTTTTAAATATATTTTCATTATTACTTAAATACCTGTTGTTATGTTTTGTTTATATTTCTAATACCTTTCATTTGTATCTTCCTCTTTTACTCTTACTTTGCTCTGCCCATCTTAATAGTCTCTTCAAACTTTACTAAGAGAGCTATTTTAATCTGTTTTCCTCTTACTTTTGGAAACTCATTTTTATTATCTGCTATTCTACTTTGGCAGAGAAAATTTTATGTTTCTTGCTTCTTATTTCCCTTGAAATATTTCAACATGAATGCTTAATAAAGTCTATTGTTACTCATCATATTAATCCTTTTCTAAAAGAATACAAAGATCTTAGAAATACTGCTCTACTAACATTTGTATTATGAACTGTATTTTGTTTTTCCCCTAAATTATACAAGTTTATGGTTGCATATTTATATAGTGCTTTTTTGTGTATTTCCTTTTTTGAATTGTCTCTTCTCATTGTTGCTTCTAGCCTTTTAAACTGCTTTTTGAGATCATGTTATTCTTCAAAGAAATATATAATTTCAATGGTCCCTTTAGGATTGCTTTTTAGAAAACCCATTTGTTGTTTTAATGAAAATTCCATATTTTATCTTCTTTCTTAAAAGATATTTTACATTAAAAATCATTTTCCTCAACATCACGTGCTCAGCTTCATCTATGTATTTTATATTCTTCAGTCTCCCAAAATATATCTAGGTGTGGATTTCTACACCTTTATTATGTTGACATATGGTATATTCCTTATCTGTATATTCAATTTTTTCAACAGTTCTGGAAATTTTCAGCCAAATATTGAATATAAACATTGCATCTCTTCCCATAGTCTCTATTATTGTGACTTCGGGTGCATACATATGATTGATATTCTCCTGTTTTATTCTATGCCTTTTAGCTTCCCTCCATTCATTTCCATCTTCTTATATCTATATTGTCCTATCAGGGCTGGCTTCATCTACATTTAATTTGCTGGATTTCATCCATTGGTAATGGGTAAGAATGGAACAGTAGAAGGTGATTTAGAATGCACCAGTCATTTTAAAGGGAGAGAAGACAATCATTCATTCCTAGATAACTTGCAATAATAACCACAATTATTATCATTCCGTTTATTACATCTATAAAACTCATGCTACACAATTAATTTTCTACTTTATGAGAAATTTTAACTATTGTCTTTCTCAAGTGCATGTGAAACCATTAATTTTTCTTTTTTTTTAAAGAGAAATGAAATGGGATACTGATTAAGTTTCAAACTTGAGTTAAGAAACTTAAAAGGGAATGCAGTAGCATGCATTCACAACCTCATTCAGTTGATTTATGTGATGTGTAATCACCTGAGCCCTCCAAGTCCTTTCTTCCGATCTGTGAGGTGACAGACATGACCTAATCAAAGGCCAGAACCATGTTCTATGGGTATGTAATTTACTGTGCTCAAAAGATAGTAATGAATTCAACTAAATCCCCCCACAATTTGTTTATGACTAATATTCTACAAAAATGTGGGACTGTAGAGCTCCCTTTTCCACTGTTTTTTTAGCAATGTGAAATTTGCCACCTACTTCAATTAATAATCATTTGGAAAGCATCCCTCTCTTTTCATAAAATTTAGTATTTTCTTTAGTTATACACCAATTTCAGGGACAAAGTTAACTGTATCTCACCATTTTAAATTTTAATGTCATGTGGAGTAGCCTTAAATATGCTATGTCTTTGCTTTCCTCTTTCCTACAAGTTTTAGAGAAAAATGGATACATATCTCAAAAGAGATAATATACACATGCTGCTTATGTATTTACCATGACATTGTAATGCTCAAATTAATGAGATTGTTCTTTCATCCTTTTCTGCCTTTCTCCCTCCTTTCCTACTTCATTTCATCCCTGTCACTCCAGAAATGACTTGGAGCTCTCTCTCTGTATTGTTATCTGCCCTCTGCTTTGTGCAAGTACTAGGGTTTGAACACAAGGCCTCCTATTTGCTATGCAGATGGTGTATCACTTAAACCAGATCCTTTGCCTTTTATGCATAAGTTTTAGTTTTTCCAGGCTCGTTTGAACCATGCCTAACTTTGTCGGTTGAAATGCAGTCTTACTGAGTACTTGCCCACTCCCCAGGCTGTCCTTGAATCACCATACTTGTGATCTCTGTCTCTCAAGTAGCTGGGGTTACATGCACAAGCCACTGAGCTCAGTTGATATTTTCCTCAAGTTTGGCATTCGCAAGCATTAGGGCTTGCAAAGCATATTTAAAAAGAAGGTTTTGATTTTCCATGTGATGAAGAGGGTAGCACTGCAGAAGTGGCCATCCCTAGTGCTTCTAAGGTAGGCAGTCAATACAATGGCATTTCATGACTTTCTGACCCTTGCTGCCATCTCTGAAGACTTAAATTCTACCATTAGCAATTTATTCCTTTGGGTCAGAGCATTGCCCCTTATCAAAATGCAAATCCCTCTAGGCTAGAAAATGCTTTAAGCTGCTATCATTCATTAACATCACACAACTAATTCTTATATTGGAATATTTCCAGAACTAGGCTGAGAGCAATTTTTAAAAGAGAGGTAGAAATATTTTGTGTGAAAGAGATTCAACACTAGATGAAGTTAGTGACTATCCAGAGAGCAGTAGGAATCCATTTCAGGCAAAGAAAGGAGAATAGCCAGAATAACTAGAAGTTGTTAGAAGCTCCTGAGAAATTCATTTAATTCCCAGTTTTCCTATCATTACTCCTGAGTGTAAATTTTTTAAATAATGAAGAAAACAAACATCCACGTGAATATACTATGAACTTGGCCCAGGAGACCTAGTGTCATTTATAATTTCATCTGGGATCTCATTAGCCAAGAATCATGGAGAGTAGAAAGACGACCACATGGTAACTTAGAGACAATCAAAAGCAGGAAGCTATCAGGGAAGGTTACAGGTTGTTTGTTGCATGTAGAGTATTTTAGAACAACTATGTCATAACCATTGTAATTACTAAAACTAAGCACAAAACTGGTCAAAATTTTCATTTCAATCGTGATGAAATATGCATTTCATAGAACTAGAATTGGATGTGTTTGCATATGCTCTCTTTTCCTCTTCCTGCATTTAGTAAGCACTTCTGACATTCTTATTCATGCAAAGTTCACTGTTGGTGTATTGAAGGAATCCAATGAATACAAAATACAAAAGAACTGCTCCCAAGTAGCTACTCAAGAGCTATAAGAAGAAAAGAAAACAATAAATATAATTCCAGTTAAGTCTATGATATGAGCTCCTTGGGAACTACCAATGAAGCACAATGTAGTTTTCTAAAGGTAAGAAATAATGTTCAACCCTCCAGCCATTGCCATAATGACTGACACTTGAAGGTGACAACTCCTCTCCCACATATCACCTAAGACAAGGCGTCAATTTCCCACTGAAATGAGAAATAAGCAGAAAATATTAGAAACTCTCCATTGATGAAGAGTTTCTTCTCATCTCTTCTTGAAGAAATTCACAAGTATCATAAAGCTTCAAATAAGGAAGCCAAAATTTAAATATCTCTTAAAGCTTTTCTGATACCATTCTGAGTCAGTATCCTTCCTTGTTATGACAAAGTATGGTTAGGGTTGAGAGATGTCCTCTAAAAGTTGAAGCTGAGGTAGAACAGCACCAAGATTAAAGGAGGGTTCAAAGGTAGCCCCTGTATGGAGTTGCATGATTCAGACTTCCAGGAGAAACTTAATGGAACACAAATGGCAGGCACTGAAGTTACAGTGAACAAAGCCAGGAATTCTAATTAGTCATGCTGAGCCCTGCAATACATGTCATCATTTGAGACTTCCTTTTATGAGGCTTTGGGGAGAAAGGTATGAAGTCAAATTTACTGAGTGGATATTGCCAGACCAAAAAAGCAGTCTTCCCTGGACTTCCCTGTGTGCTGAAACTGCTTGCTAATATCTGACAATCCTTTTTGTAGTCATTCATGTCAAACCCAATTATTAAGCAACTACTATGTTCTGGGCTCCGTGCTGAGTATGCATACAGATTTGGGTGGAAGCCAAAGAATCTCGAAGCCTGAGCTCTAAAAGGCATATGTCAAACCTAGTCCAGGCAGAGCAATACTGCACCTATGTTCATTAGGCTGGCCAAGTGCTGGCACTAGAAGGCACAGTCACCTAAGTCTGCCTCAGAACTCGTGGTTAAGCCCTGAAGTAGCTTCCTTCTCCACTTTGCAGATGCTGATGTTTTACCACTTAACTTTGTGGACACCTTCCTTAGAGGCCTGTTGCGCAAACATAATTAATCTCTTTTCAGGTCACATCCAAGGAACTTTGGGACTGTCATCCATTCTCCTGCCCCTACATGTCCAGCCCTCCTGCCCATCTGTTCCTGTCACTCAATGTCCCAGAATCCTATGCCATGGGCAGGATTTTCACCTCTCGATATAGAACTGTTTGACTTCCCCCATGGTCCTACTGACTCCCCGTGAATAAATCATAGCATAAGAGACAACAAACATTGATTTTGTTGTTAACATATGGGAGTCTTCGTTCATTCCGTAGACTATATATTTAAATCACAGATGATAATGTCCTGAAGGATCAGCATTTAATCAGTTATTGATGACAGTTTGAGCAGCCTTGTGTCCAGATTAAAGGCAGTGTGACTTGTGCTATGGTAAGTTAAACCTTCTTCACTTGAAGTATTGAAGTGTTTTAAATGCGTAAACCACGTTTCTCCAACAGCAGTCTCAGGATTGTGACATTTTCTTCTCATTTTATGGTGAGAAGGATTCTGTAGCAATATGGTAAAAGGCATCCTGAGTTCACTCTGACTCTTTGATTATGTTTAATAGCCTCACTGTCAGACGGTGAGTCATGATCTTTCGCTTCTGTTTTACAGTTTGTATTTATACCTCCTCACATTTGAGAAAAGCGATGTTCTGGGCTCTCTGTGTGTTGACAGTGATGACTCCTTTATTTTAATCAGTGCCAAAGAAAGAATAAAACCTCACATGATAGGGCATAAAACCCCTTCCTTCAGCCATTTTAAATTGTTTAAGTACTGCGTGTTTCTGTAGAAAGGCAACTTTGTGTCATTAACTGTCAGCACAGCCTTCATTTGATTTACATGAGAAATTTGCATTTTTCTATCAGACTCAATTTTGTGAACATAAGCAAAGAAAAAAGTTTTTGTTTAGTCTATTTTTTAAGTTTGGGGTGTAAACATCTATGAACATGCATTTGTAATATTTTACTTAATGGGAAGAATCAATGCCAAAGTTGTCTCCAGCCAAGGCTGAATTTGTCTAGCAACAAAATGGTAAAAGCAAATGGACTGTAAAGAGAGCACCCACTAAGAAATGGAATTGCTATTTCTGAGTGTATAGGACCACAATAATTATTAATAATTTATCTCAAGTTATACCTTTCTAGTTGACTCTTTTTTCAATTGCCACTTCTACAGCCTACCTTTGTGCTTACTTCACTTATAATAATGTCTTCAATCAGATGTCACTAATTTGGAGATGGGTTTCATCCTTTTTGGTGAAATAATTTGAAGTTTAGCAAAGCAAGTTCCTGGGAACCTAGTATAGCTCCTTAAGGAGAAATCTAGTTTGGTCAAGCAGAACAATGAATGGAAAGTATAGGCAAACGAAGGGTAGAGGTGGTGAGAGATTTCTGTAAAGGGTCAGATAGTAAACATTTGGGGGTGTTGTACAATCCCTGTCAAAACTACTCAACTCAACTCTTGCACAGTGGAAACAGGCATAAACAACATACGAAAGAGCCTGGCTGTGTTCAAATAAAGTTTTATTTACAAAGCAGAGAGCAGGATGGATTTTCCTGTACTCCGTAGTTTGCTGACCCATCATTAAAGATATTATCCCTCAGAAGAGGAGCTGCCGCCCAAGTGGTAGAGTACGAGCCTTGAGCAAAAGAGCTCAGTGATACCACCCAGGCCCTAAGTTCAAACCCTGGGACTCACATAAATAAAAACAAAAACTATAACATCCTTCTGGATTATATTTTGGCATATTATCAATGAAACAGTCGCACAATAGATTTTTTTAGTATGTTCATATAGAGAAAATGTTTCCACAGAAACTGAAAACATATTTAAAATGTGTCATAACATCAGAAAGCCCTTACTGAAGGCTCACAAGACCCTAGCCAAAAGGTAAAAATCAGAGGACCAGTGAGATCCAGGCGGAGGATCAGACATTCAGATCTTAATTATATTTTTCCAAATAGTAGTAATATTGAGCAAAGTACACTAAAACAGAAGTAAAGGAGGGAGTCTGAATGAAGGAGAATTTCAGAACAAGAACTGCCTTTGCCAATAAGGAATTAGGGCATGTGGATATAACTAGACCCTGGCCTATTAGACAGAGAAGAGAAGAGACTGCTTTGGAAGTACTGGAATGTTCAGTAGGCATCACTTTGAACTGAAGTAAGTTTTGGACACTGATAGAAGTGAATAGGAGGTAAGCAAGGAATGTAGAAAACTGTTGTCAACCATTAACTTAAGCATTGCATTGATCATCAGAGGCCACAACAGACATTTGAGAAAGGATTAATAAAACCCAAAGCACAGGCACAAGTTGACTGACTCAGGGTGATAGCATTATGTCCACATATGGCAAAACTGCAACAGTCTGAAATGAACTCTTCCTTGATGAAGTCGCGTGCCACCACAAAAATATCAGACACCATGCCTAATACTGCACTGTTCTGTGAGAATCTTATGAGAGTCATATTGCCTACCATTTTTGACACTTATGGAATGTTTACATTATAAAAAGACTTTAAGAGGCACAGTGGGAATTTAACTTGGAAGCATTCTCAAGATGAAAAGTAGAAACAAAGAACAGCACAATCAATGTTATGTACAGCAGACATTTCAAGTGAAGATGAGTTCTCATATAGCATAATGTTCTTGAGTAAGAACAGTACTTTTGGCATTTTGTGTATATTTAATCACTCAAAAAACATTTGTACTTTTTATAACAAATGAGAGTAAAGGACAATGCTTGATACTAATTGTATAATGGCAATATAAAGTAAAGCATACTACTTTTATAGCCATGAGGAGCTCAAGGCATGTGACTTTTTACACCATTTATGTATATTCATTGTGTACTTTACAGAAAGAAGTACTTACTTGTTCTTTTAATAAAGTGCAGGCTTTACCACAGAGAAGAATAATTGCCACTGCCCCCAATCAATTAGTAGTTTCTGCAGGTAATATTTGCCTGAGAAGAAAAATGTATTCCAGTTTCCAGAAATTAGTATACCTTAGTTGAACAAATCTAAAAAGAAAAAAAGCTGGTAATAGTGGCTCATCCTGCAATCCTAGCTACTTAGGAAGCTAAAATCTGAGGATTATGGTTCAAAGCCAGAACAAGCAGGAAAGTCTATGTGAGTATTTCAATTAACCACCAAAAATTTGGAAGTAGAATGGTGGTTCAAGTGGTAGAACACTAACCTTTAGCATAAAAAAGCTCAAGAACAGTGCTCAGGCCCTGAGTTCAAGCCCCAAGACCAGCACGATTTTTTAAAGGGGTGGAGGGAGTCATTAGATGATAATTTCACAATATTTGGAAACAGTAGGACTGATAGTCACATAGCTCTTTGGCACCTACATTAGGGGAGCTAATGTTGAACTGCAGAGAGAGAGGAACTGAATTTGAGGTAAATCAAACTGAGATATCTCCTGAATGAACCAACAGGGTCATTAGAGCTCAATGCCCACAGTACTGATGGTACCAAAAGCAAGGATAAATCTATCTGTGAGTAGTGGGTAGATAGGTAACTTGGTTGAACATCTACCTATAAGTCCAAGTTGATTCTGGAAAACAAACAGTGAAACCCCCTCTCCCCCCATATGAGACTGTGTCTGAATGTTGAGCATTGGAGAGAAGCAACTGCTATGGAAACTGAGGGCCTAAATGCAACAATACAGTTGATTCTGAAACTTAGGAATGTGCTCAGCATTTTTTTTAATAGGAAACCATAACTGGGGCTTGAAGTCAGGACTTGGACACTAGGCCCTTAACTTTTCCTGTTCAAGGCTGATACTTTACCACTTGTGCCACAGCTCCACTTCTGTTTTTTTTTATGTTAATTGGAAATAAGCAGCTCATGGAATTTCCTGCCTAGTCTGGCTTTGAATCAAGATCCTCAGGTGTCAGCCTCCTCAGTAGGATTATAGGCATGAGCCACTAGCAACCAACTCAGCCCTCACTTTAAATAAAGAAAAACACAAGAAAACAAAGATAACAGCATAAGTTGCTCATCCTTTTTCAGTATAAACTATAACCAGAGCTATTTCCCTCAGTAGAAGCTACAAGGAGGAGTCTCAAGCCCTTTATCTATGTTGGATATACTACAGCCAGGCAAGGCTAAGAGAGTGTTCACTTGCAACTAAAACCCAAGCACTCGGCCTGTAAAGAAGTGACACCTTGCGTCTGGCACAAAAGTTCCTGGTCTTTATTGATCCTCTCATTTTGCAGCAGAGTGGTAAAGTTCGATACCAACCTATGTGAAGCTTTTCCATTTCCAAGAACAGCTGTGTCTCCACTGACACAAGACCCTGCAGAGGCTCTGTCCTTAACCATATTAACAGTCTTCTGCCCTAGCTGTACAAATGTTGAAAATTATGCTTTGTCACCAAATAGTTGACCTTGATCCCAAGCAACCCTCTGGTAATTATTTTTTGTTTTTTTCTGTCTGTCGTGGGTTTTGAACTCTGGGCTTGGGCACTATCCCTCAGGCTCTTCAGCTCAAGGCGAGTGTTCTACTGCTTGAGCTAGAATGCCACTTCCAGTTTTCTAGTGGTTTATTGGAGATAAGAGTCTCATGGACTTTTCTGCCCAGGCTGGCTTTGAACCGTGATCCTCAGATCTCAGCCTCCTAGGATTACAGGAGCTAGGATTACAGGTTTGAGCCACCAGTGCCCGGCCTGGTAATGATTTTTAATTGCAACAAATTAACCTAAAAATCCTTTGTAGGGTATTATTTTGTATTGCAGTCCCTCCTTTAGTCAAACTGCTTTATCAGATGCTGGTTTGGAGCTGTTAGAAAAGGTGAAGTCCTCTGGTGAGTAGTATGAGGGAAGACACCCACACACTGAGCTTATGCCTGGCCAGACTCTTCACTCTGTCTGCACTCTGATAAACTGGGCTTTGCTAGTTTTGCATTTACTTTATACAATAGGGATAATGAAAATGAAATGAATGCTTCAGAATGAAGGCAATAACATCTTATTACAGCTGACGAAGGAATGATTTGTCTGGAATGCCAATTGCTTAGTGCAAGGATTTTGTAAAAATCAAATAATAAACAGTTACCACATTGGCAGTGTACCCATATTGATCTTCTATGGAAATCAGATTTCAGATAGAAAACTGCCTGGCATGCTTAAGAATAGACTGTAGAACAAGTATCTGTGATAAGTGGTTATCAAGTTTCTATCCTCCTTATAGTACACTTTCAGATGCACCTTGACACTTACTCTAAAAGATTTTCTTATGAGATTGATTTCTAAATTCTATAAATTAATAAGATTGGAAATACAAGTTGAATGACTCAGAATAAGATATTGTGTAGCATTTCTCCTACGTGCGCATCAAATTCATCTAAGGAATTTATTTAAAGGAGATTTCCGGTAACTTACTATGGGAGAGCCTAGGAATCTGCGTTTACACTAGAGGGCCTAGGTGCTTCTAGGCTTGTAGCTCTTTTTTAATTTTTTTAAAAATTTATTAATTTTTTTGGTTGTGGGCCTTGAACTCATGTCCTGGGTCTTCCTTGAGCTCCTTTTTTTAGTTGTGTAAATACCATACAGAGAGGTTACAATCACATAAGCAAGGCAATGAGTACATTTCTTATCAAGCATTGTTGCCTCCTCCTTTCGTTTTCCCCTCCCATCTCTTCCCTCCCATCTGTACAACTACACTACCCCACTCCACACAACCCTCGCCCCATCCCCAGCCTAAATTGTAAGGTTCATTTTTCGACATAACGTCTTATACATCTCATTACTGCAATGGGTCCACCTGTATCCCTATTTAAACAATTTTTTTCCCTTCCCTCCACAAATTATACCAACATCAAATACACTGAAAACAGGGGTTATACCGTGGGGGAGGGACATACAAAGCAACAATCATCTTATAAATATGTTAGAGACAATAGCAAGAAAGAAAAAACATTTGAGTCCTTATCTTGGGCTTCATTTTGCCTAACATCAACTTATCTAGTTTTTGATTGTGAAAATACTGTACAGAGGGGTTACACTTACATGAGCAAGGTAATGAGTACATTTCTTATCAAGCATTGTTGCCTCCTCCTTCGTTTTTTTCCCTACCATCACTTCCCTCCCACTTCAACTACACTTCCTCCCCTCCCCAGATGGCTTGTACCACTTGATGGCAGTTTGAGAAAACCTGCAATGGAATATAACCTGCTTGTGATTCAGGTTTTGCAGGACACATCTAAGAAAGAGGACAGAAAGTTAAGAGGCTTAAAATAGCTGGAATCAGCGCTGAGATCAAGCCTGTGGTTCAGAGCACCAAAAGAGAGAAAAAGAATGAAAAGACACACACACACACACACACACACACACACACACACAGCTGGACCACTCACCTTGCTGCCCTTACCTGATCTATACCAAGTCCATATTATACACGAGAACCCTAATCCCCTGCAGACTCTAGTATACCCACCGTGTTTAACACTTTGCTTCTCGGGAATAAAATCGGCTTTTAGTAAGCAGCACAGAAGTTCTAAAATTGAGAGCTACTAAGCATCAGGGGAGAAAAAGAATAATATAAATGCTAGTCATACAAATATATTGCTAACCCACCAAGTATTATAAAACATCTGGATAGCATAGTTTGCATTCACCCAGATGTTCCAGCTTTGTGTACACAACATGACATGCATTTAGGTCTTCTGCTTCGACATACATTTCCTTGAGCAAAGGAGTCTGTTGTGGGTACAGGGAGATCTTACACCTTGATCCAGGTTGACTATAAAAATATTAGAATGTTCAAAAATGCTACATACAGTGGTTAACTACTCATCTGGCTCACTGAAGGCTCTCTCATCCATAACCTGGAGAAAGTAGGATATTGATTAAAATATCCAGTTGAGGCCTGTAAATAGGTTACCTTTATTAAGCTCTGAAGAAGAGGAGATGGAAAGGAAGGACATTTTTTTCTTTCCTATGTCTAACGATACGTCTGGGCCGAATTTTGAATAGAACAAGGTTGGTTTTGTTGTTGCATTGTTTCCTCTCCTAGGATTACTACCCTAGACCTCACATCTTCCCCAATTCACCTTCCTTTCCCTCTGGAGGATTCCAAGCCCCCAAATTCACTGCATCCCTTCCTCACTCCCAGTCGTCACCCACATGTCTACATGGAATTGGTCTGAGTGAGGTCTAGTGAAGAAAAACAAATTTGGTAGGCAAATAACCACTTAGTAAGCTAATAGCCACTTGCTTTCAACTGTTTACAAGAAATATTTGCCCTTTAAAGGAGATTGATAATCTTTTCAAAAGCAAATATCTAAATTTTGAACTGGCAAGCAATGTGGCCTATCCTAATACTAGAACTCCATGAAGTTGAGAGAAATATTCATTGTCTAGAAAATAGTACTCATTACCTGATTTATATAAAGTAACCCCTCTGTACATCACCTTCATAATAGTAATGAAAGAACAATTTTAAAGAGAGAAACATTCAGGTTCTTTTAGGGAAAGTGAGATTATACACCCAAGTATGTGTCCCCAGGCTCTACTCCAGGATGCTGTTTGCTTCTATACCAATGACTTCTATTACTCAAATTCCAAATGCTCAGATTTTGCAGTTTATACATTATGTTTGGAAGAAGCCAATATGGAAGTAGAGATCATGAGTGTTTGTGGTAGACAGGTTCAGGGATGAAGAAAAAATGGGACAAACATTTGAACATATGAATCATTGCTGAGCTGTATTCTCCTACTAATTGTTCATAGAGACAAATACACATATCAATTGTGTGTAAATAGACTGAGTACAGACTGTGAAGCATGTTAGCACAAACCAGTACTCCATCATGGTATGGTCAATACTCTCTTATGATAGACATTTCTAATTAATTTTGTCTCTGCTGGCTGAAACAGCAGACTTTAGCTACACAGAGAATTTGAACTGTGTATTGTACTGTTTCTAAACTAGTGAATGGCTAAGCTTTTAGAAGTGAAAGAAATCATTTCACATCACTGCTCTCTGGATGTGCTTCAACTACAGAAGCTCTGCAGAAAGGAAAAACACATAATCACCGCAGAAAGAGAATTTAAGAGGCAGAAACAGAAGGAAACAATATGGATGTCCAAGAGAATCTTGGGGCAGGAGTAGAATTCATCCGGAAGGATTGGCAATTTACTGCAGAAGCTGAACATTTACAGGCTTCACTCTATTTTCTGTGAAAGAGTGAAATGTATTTCTCTAATGTTGGAAGCCAGTAGGTTGGAGTGATAAATAAAAGAACTTCTGAAATCTAAATGAGCAGGTTCAAATCTCATCTCTCCACCACACCACTTCTCAGCCATCTTGATTGGGACAAGTTCCTTATTCTCTGAAGTATCTTTCCTTCATCTGTAATATGGGACCAATAATAGTTATTATCATCCACTACCTCTGAGGAAATAGTAGGGAAGGAGACAGGCCTGAAGAGGCCTGACATACTATGAGGATTCACCAAATGTAAGCTGTTATTAGGTGGAAGGAAATAATTTTTCAGCCTGCTCAGTTCAGTGTAATAATAGGATAACCCTTCGTCCACCTACCCAGTCAGAATCATTACACACCACCCAACTCTGCAACCCCCATAACTGTAGGAGTGTAAGGGTGGTAAGATCCACTATTTGTCACAGCTGCCCTTCATTGACCTCAGCATTCTGACAGTTACAGGTACTTCAGTCATGAGCTGGGAAAAGATAACTCCTCATCTGAAAGAATATGCTGTCTCCATCATAATCTTAGCACAAGGCTGCCCATAATCTGAAAGAGAGAAAGTCCCTTCTCCTGCCTAGACCTTATATAGAGAGAGGTCAGACGATGTCTGATTTTATTTTCAACTGGGAGTCATAGCCAGCTCTTGTACTCTCAGAATGCACAGCATCAAGCCAGCCTCTAACTCATGACCTGGTTTCAGTTCTCTCACATAAAAGAGGGAAGCAAATCTCAAGTTCCAGATGAAGAAGTCGTCACAGACACCTCCCTTAGTATGTTCTGCTGCACCTCATTTGTTATTTGTCCCTAAGTCTAATAAGCATTAAACTCACTGAAAATATTCTAAGGTACAGTTTTTATTAAACATGATATGAAGAAAAAGGTTAGCTTCTCCTTTAGCATTGCAGGCAATTACTGGAAGACATGAAGTCAAGTGGGAGTAGAATTATAATAGGTTTCTGTTGGCTTTTTTTGGTCTTCCTAGATTACATCCTTTCCCTACCTCTCCCTTTTCTGCATTAAAACTGTAATGAGACCATCTAACAGGGTCCCAGGAGTCCCTTTTGATAGGCCACTCTGTTCCAAGAAGTCGTAGGCTCACTTTGGAATCACCTGTGTCTCTATCTGCTTCATTATATAATAGCTCCTTAAAGACAAGGATTGCATGTTTTTATCATTTCTTTACCCCCAGGCTGGCTCAGAGACATTCTGAGGTGACCTCATGGTGGAACTTAGGTAGGAGCGCAACAGAAGCAGGGAAGATGCAGGGTAGCCTCAACAGCCCACTGTGTGGTATTTCAAGGTCCTGTAGCTCAGTAACTCTAGCTTCCTCCATGATTTGCTACCCCTGCTTCTGTTTCTACCACTGCTCTGCTCTCTGCCCTGAGCCCGTTCTATCATGTCCTCTGCTGGCTTTTGTTTAACCTAATATTTAATGCAACTATTTTTATTTTTCTGTGTATTTCTCGGTATAAGTGTCATCTCTGTGTGTTTAACTATGGTCCAGGCTACTTCTCCCAATAAATCCTGTTGGGTACAGTGTACTCCTGGGTAAACCATACCAACAGAAGCTTTGGGCCTTGCAGCAACTTTTCTTCAGGAAAGGACAAAAAGCCCTCCCGAAATGTCTCCTGAATAGCCACCTACCTCTCTTCTGGGGCTGTTGTTGCCTTAATCATAAAAAGTGAATAGACTTCCATCCAAGATGTGCACAGGAAAGAACACAGATCCTAAATGCCAATGCTAGGACAAGACAAACAGAAGGGATGGATTGAGTAAAATATTATCCCCATTCTCAGGAAGTCCACAGACAACTAGCACCAAGAAAATCATCCTATGACAATATTTAAGTGTATAAGTTTTGTGTACAGTTCAGTTAATGATTTTTGTACACAGAAGCTGAATGATCTTACATTCTTAGCTTTTTCTTTTCTGTTGGTTCTAAGGCTTGAACTCGGGGCCTGGGCACTGTCCTTGAGACACAGCTCCACTTCCCATTTTTACGTGATTAATTGAAGAGTCTCATGGGGACTTTTCTGCCTAGGCTGGCTTCAAACTGTGGTCTTCAGATCTCAGCCTCCTGCATAGCTAGGACTACAGGCATGAATCACTGGTGCTCAGTTCTATTCCTAGCTTTTAATTTCCTCAAAACTCCTGTGGAGTTTTGAACAGGACATATACAGGGAAGAAAGGATGACCAATGTGCTAGTCTACTTTCTCAATCTATTTTCTAAAACAAAATTCCTGAGACTGAGTAATTTATCAAGGAAAGAAGTCTATTTTAGGCTCAAAGCTGTAGAGACTAGGAAGGCCAAGGTCAGGCAGCTGCATCAAGGGCCCTATGCCAGAATTTGGAAGGAGACAGAAGGTATGCATGCAACAATAAGTCAAATCATCCACGTAAGGATGATAGCAATTATTCAGACGAATTTTGTCTTCATGACCTAAACACCTAGTACTTGGGGCCCACTTCCCATGCCAGATTGAGGGATTTACATTCTAACACATGAATTTGGGGGTCCATATTCAAATGTTAGCACATAGCAAATGAGCTCCAACAATTCACAGTCTGGTGCTGGATGGCAGAGTGGAATATGGGAATGCTGATTCCTGTGTTGGTGGAGGCAGTGATACATAAGTTATGCATATATCATTTATCATAGTGCCTGGCACACAGAAAACTTACTGAAGAATAATAGCTGTGCATTTCCAACACAACTTAACTATTAAAATAAAGTGCCCATAAAACATTGTGGAGGGAACAAAAGGGTAGGAGACAGAGAAGCCTCTACTGAGTGCTAGTTGTTAGGAAGAAGCCAGTAGCTGACATAGAAGGTCATGGCTAAAGCACAGGTGTTTGTTCATTTGTTTTCTTTTCTTTTTCCCTCTCCCTACTCTCACAGAAAGTGAGAGTCAAACATTCAGGGAAAAACAGGCACATCAGTACACTAAAGGGCAAGTGTAGCCATGGCTGAATGCACTGTTCTGCTCTCTTCAAAGTCCATATCCTGTTGTAATGGGAGAATTCAGAATGTCTACGCATTTGCGTTGGTCTTGTGTTCATTGAGGCTTTTCATGCTGTTACTGTAGCTGAGCAGCCATTTTGAAGCTTTGTTTATGTAAGTTTAACTGCACTTAGGGAAAGCATAATATGAAAAATATATGACCATGCTCTTAGATTTATTTTGCTCAAGTTTTCTTGAGCTGCAGCACCAGGTACTAGTTTGAAAGTCTAAATACTAGCTAACAAGGTCATTAGAGAAGGAAGTTCACTTAAGGATTCAGCAATACTTAGGTTTACTTTGGAAGAGAACACAAAACTCATAGCCACAAAGATTTGCTGTTTTTCTATGATTGTTTTCAACCACATGCAGAAAACTTATACTTGCTTAAGATTTAAGTTTAAAAGTCCTCTTTCCTAAGAAATAAGCACAACCAATTTTTGACTAGAGGTCACAATTTATAATATGAATATGACCAGAATTGTGATGGCATTGACATTTTGTGGATCACTGAAAGTATCAGGACCCTGGGCGTGGAAAAACAAATTGCTTTGCTGAATGAAGGGGCTGGATGTCACAGCAGCAACTATCCTCTGTAATAATCTGGCCAAGCTACTACCTGCAACATGCTGAGCTATGAGGTTAGCAGGGATGGTGCCGTGCATAAAAGGGCAAGAACAAAGAGAATCAGGCTCAGAGCAGCACATCCTCATTTTTCTTTTGACACAAAATGAAATACCAAGCTGTATACAGTTTTTATTACCTGGCTTGTACACATTGACAAACAACTGCCTATTCAATCAGATCAAATCTACCATATACAGAAATTGATTTAAAGGGGGAGGTGGGTCTGGAGTGGTGGCTCTGGGTTCAATGAATCTTCCCTGCAAGAGTGAGGCTCTGGGTACAAACCCCAGTGCCACCAAGAATAGCAATTGGTCCTTGAGAGGAATTTGCCTTTTTGTTACTTCCTTAAGATACCTAATAGTAGAAACCCTATTTTCTGTAACTTGTGCATTAGCATAGTTAATAAATACAATGGAATGACATTTTAAATTCTGCCTAAAGAAGAATAGAGAGATATATAAGCAGCCCATGCCATTGGCATTTATGCTAAATATTTTTACTGTATGTACCATTGGACACAGGATTTGAGATACATTTCAGCTGAACAAGGAGTACAGCAAGATATTTTGTAATTCAGTGATATGACTATCTGACCTTAAATTCCCTGAGAGCTGAAGGTGCATTCATTAGCAGCATGTTTCCAAGGCTAGATAACTTTGCCAAATGAAGGAACAGAAAATAATGTGAGATAGTGATCCCATAGTGACATTTTAGGCACTTACCAGAACATCTTGGTCGTACCAAGAACAAATCCAAGTTTAAATCTCAATAGCCATGCTTTTCTTCTGGAAAAGATGGCTTTTCACACAATAGTGCAGGATTGATGCAAAGCACTGTTCCCTGCAGAAAGCTGTTGCTGGTGCTATCCTTACATTTTGCTCTCTGGAAAAATAGTGCATATAAGAAGAAGTACATTCACAAGAAGTTAGGAACAGAACTACAGGTTGGACATGTGTCCTAGGAAGAATGCATTTCAGGGCAGTAGGTTCACCACACTGTCCTTTTCTTTATGCATGCATTCATTTAATTTTATCCATTCTTATTCTGTTTGCTTTTGCACCAAATCAAGTTTCCCCATTTGTTGACTGGTAATTTAAGAAGAGGTGAAATGTGTGAAAGAGCTAGTATCTGGTAACCCAGAGCACTGAACCAGGGCTTCATAGATTTGTACCTAGTCAGACCAAAGCTCTTGATGTTTTAGAGACATCTTTTCGAAAGTAGTGCAGTTCAATATCTATAATAGTTTAGAAATCTATTTTCTCCCGCTTCCAACATCTTCACAAGATAAAATGTCTCTGATTCGCACTGATACATTGGAAGAAGATATTCAGTCTACAAGTATTTAAGGATGAGTTTCAATCTAACAGGCTCTCTCACAGACGTCTGTTGGAATCCAAGGCCTAACTAACCTGGCCCTTGTTCTCTGTAGATTCATACATATACGCAATGCCTCTACTTAGTAGGCCCACAATATGTGTTACTTTGATTTAGAACTTTTAGGGAGTGAGAAAGGAATACCAGGTCTGAAAAGGAAATTATTCCAGACTGCAACATCTCTAAAACGGACATAAAGAATAGCACACATATACAAACACACATGCATTTTACTTGGAAATTATTACTAAGTGAATATTTCTATAACAACCAAGCAGAAATATTCATCTTTATTTTGGTTTCAAATAGTAGTTTACATTTATGTTCTATCATTTTTATCACAATATTATGTCACTTGACATTTAATTGAGATGAAAACAAGATTTTTTTAAACATTTCCATATAAATCCATTAAAACTTGTTAAGACATGATGTACAGATTATGAAGTCAAGATTATGGCATTTTAATATAAATTGTTCTTGTACTTTGCAATCGCAAGTGATTTTTGCTTTGTTTTTGAGACAAAATTTGTCAAAACTAAAATTATTATTTTATAAATTCTTAAAGGATAAAGCCAGCAGGTGCTTAGCCTGACTACTTATGTCAACCAAATGTCCATTTAATTTTAAGACACCTTAAAAGAAAGAAAAGAAAAGAAAAAAGGAAGGAAGGGAGGGAGGGGAAGGAGAATGAAAGAAAAAAGAGCAAGCAAGCAAGCAAGAGAGAAAGAAAGAAAGAAAGAAAGAAAGAAAGAAAGAAAGAAAGAAAGAAAGAAAGAAAGAAAAAAAGAAAAAAAGAAAAGAAAAAGGAAGGAAGGAAGGAAGGAAGAAAGAAAGAAAGAAAGAAAGAAAGAAAGAAAGAAAGAAAGAAAGAAAGAAAGAAAGAAAGAAAGAGAAAGAAAGAAAGAAGAGAAGGGAGAGATGGAGAGAGGAAAGGATGGAGGGAGGGAAACAAAGGAAAAAAGGTGGAGAGGGAGGAAGGAGAGAGGGAATGAGGGATGAAGAGAGGAAGGGAAGGAGAGAAAGAGGGAGAGAGGGGGGAAGAAATTGCTGTGTGAAGACAAAAAGTAAGAACCTTCCTCCAAAAAACAATACTAATTAATTGAAAGGATAAAATTAAATAGAATATCTCTATCATGCTTAATGACTTAGTTATATACTGTGGAGAATAGTTTTTGTTGGATTTTTGGATGTGCCCAAGCTCCCTCTCAATCATTCTCCTTCTTCCTCCTCCCCATCTTCTTCCTCCCTCCTTCACTTCTCCCCTCCTTCTGTCCCTCTCCTCTCTCTCCCTCCCTCCCTCCTTCTCGCTCTCTCTCTCTCTCCTTCTCTCCCTCCCCCCTCTTTTTTCCTGAAGAGAAGGATATACCCAATTCTCCCCTAAATGATTGGATAGAAAGTTGGGTTAAATATTTTGTACAAATGATTTAAAATTAGCTTCATTTAGCAAACTTAAGGTTCTAATAGTGAGAAAACAAGTAAGATACCAAAAACAAAGTATTTCTTCTGTAAAAATTAATCTCTTGCCCATTCACTTTAGAGCAAAAATAAAGCTTACTTTAGAGTAGAAAACACACTGTTATCATTGTGATTTTAAAATCTATTCCTATCATGCTTTCATTCTTTTCCAAAGGGTGAATAAGCTTGGCATATAAGAAAATTCCATCCAATGAAATAAATGATTTTCCTTCTTAGAAGAGCTAATGTACTTCACAGACATCCTTAGCTTTCATAAATATTAAAATGTACTTATGGTCAAAGAAACTTAATTAGCACTTATCAAATACCCAGATTATATATTATATTGGGTATTTTGAACATGCAGTGAGTTAAAACTTGTGCAGACCATACATTGAAAATAAATACTGAGGGGGGGTCTGGGGGAGGCTGGGAAGGGATGGGAAGGGTAAACAAAGGAGGAGGCTACAATGCTTGATAAGAAATGTACTCATTACCTTGCCCATGTAATTGTAACCCCTCTGTATAGTATTTTCACAATAAAAAATTAAAAATCACAAAAAAAGAAAATAAATGCTGATAATTTTCATGAAATAAAACATTGAGACAATTAATATTGTCTTATACTCTTTAGTTAGCTTATTAGTAATTAGAACAGCATAAAGAAGTAAAAATAAATTGGATATGTTTATCAACAAAAAGTAAATAAACATCTGGGAATGTACCTAGCAAGTGCATGTGTGCAGCCAAGCAGATGCTGGAGAGCCCCTGTAGACACAGAAGAGGAGGCAAATTATCTGCTCTTCCTTCTCTACATCCAACAGAATCACTTTAAGATCAGATGTGAAAGTAGAAGTTTGAGTATTTTGGCAGAAAACATCTTTTTCATCATTGAGTTCATCTGTACTAAGGTGTCTTAAGAGAAACAGAAAGCATGTCCTCAGCAAAGATTGCACAGAGCCAGAGATTTGCTCTAGCATAAGGCAGGAGGCATTCACATGGGGCTATCAGAGATATGTATAGGAATAGAATTATCCTATGTAGGATGCAATCTGTGGGGGGTAGGAGAAGGCATAGCTGCACTTGGATTTACAGTTGTCTCGATTTTCACCAGCAGGATTTATAGCAATCAAGAATTTCTGAGTGTGTGTGTATGTGTGACTGTGTATGGGTGTGTCAGATTTAACAGTCCCAAACACATTAATATCAAGTACTACATTAAATATCAAGCGCAATACTTCACAAAAGTATTCTGGTCAGATCAAGTCACTGGGGACCACATTAGTTTCCAGTTCTGTTTTCAAACAATTAATCCTAAAGGGATTATAGTCCTTTCTCACTTCCCTTCCAATTGTATGGTACATAATACATCATTCCTGCTAGTTATTACTGTAAAAACACTTGGTAGCAATGATCTGTACATCTGGGAAAGAATGACCTACCCAGGTGTACATATGCGGATGCACACTGAAGTCTAAAGGCTTTAGCTTTTTTCCCCAGAAATAGAACAACCTTCTCATTGTTTTAGAAAGATCTAAATTAGGTTGACAGAAATACAATAAGGCATTCATTTTTTATTTGTGCATCTTCATTGCATTTTTATAAATATGTAAAATGAACGTATTTTGAGGTTTTAATGAGTTTTATAATTCTGTTTCTAGATATAAGTAGTACTTTTTGATAAAAAAGAAAGCAATTATTTTGTGATTTATTCTAAATTAGCTAAAGGGCCTAAAACATAACAGAACGAATAATGAATACAAATAAGGATAGATTCTAATATACTGCTTTCCTTCAGCCCCAGATTTATTAGAACTCAAGGATATGAAAATGATGAATGGCTTTCTGCACTAGATGGTGAACTCTTGCTGGTAGACTTTCTGCTTGGATTTGAACTCAGGAGTCCTGGTTGGTCTTTGTTTACAAAAGCCAGGAAAAACACATTAAGGATCAAATAGTAGGAGCTTTTTATTGCAGCTTTGCTAGTTTTGAGTCACTCATTGTCAGAACCAATGTGGAGATGGAAGCCTCCCTCACTTCAGGAAACAGCCTTGGGAAGGATCAGGACTCAGTCCAATTCTGAAGTCATTGACTCAGTCACTTCATGAAGTAGAAACTTGGAGAACAAGAACGAGTGGGAAGGGACTGCTTCCAGGAACTGTTTGAGTCACCATTCACAATTCATTTGGAATTATTAGATCAGTGTGGACAAAAGGTGCAGAATTGCCATGTATAGAAACAAGGCCCAGACAGAAAGAACATCAAGAATCATCTCATTCCACGTGAGCTACAGCAAATTTGTGAGTCCAAAAGGAAGTGGAAGCCCTCTAGATATTATTCTGTCAAGGCTGATGGGAATAAATAGCCTGTTGCTTGTGGGAAAACAGAAACAGTCAATAAATCTCTTGTTGATCCAAAGTTATTCAGAATGTTTATTTCTAAATAACTCTTATTTATAAGTAGGATTTGCCTTTTGTTCAAATGAACATTTTTTTTAAAGTTTTGCCTCTATTCAATCAAACAAATAGTACCTGTACTTAAAGGACACATGTTCAGGCTGGGAAGGTGGCTCAGTGGTAGAGTGCTTGCCTTGTATGCATGAGGCCCAGGTTCTATTCTTCAGCACCACATAAGCACTGTGGCTCAAGAGTGCTCGCCTTGAGCTGAAGAGCTGAGAGACAGTGTCCAGGCCTAAAGTTCAGGCCCCACAACTGACAAAAAAAAATACATGTTCTTTTTTATTGTGTTATCACTTTAATTATATTTTTATTATCTTTAAGTCATTGTACACAGCAGTTACCATTCAACAAATGAGTTTGTGAATATAATGCACCTTAATCAATGTCACCTCTTTCAGCAGTCTCTCCTTTGCTCCCAACCCAACAGCTCTCCTCAATTCTCTTAACTTCATAAGATATGCATTAAATTTTACAATGTATTCTCCCCTCCCTCCTCTCTTCATTCATTGTCCTCTTCCTTTCATGACAAACTAACAGGATACCATACTAACCAGACAACATGTGAGCTAAAAGAATAATCTTTAAAATGCAAGATTAAATCAGGCAATTCATCTTAGAAAGTGCATTTTCTTTACCTGATGAAAATAGAACTAACAAATTGTAGGCATTGACTTTTTAATCTAAAGGGTGTTATTTACAGACAAAACCTATGTGGTCATTTTGATAATCTAGCAAAGGATCTTCCACAAACATGCATACAAGGCAAGCACTCTACCACTGAGCCACCTTCCCAGCCTGAACATGTGTCCTTTAAGTACATGTAAAAAGCAATAGGCAAGATCTCCACAGTCCATATTTATGGCATTACTTTCTGGTGAAATTTTGTTTCATGGTGTGATGTTTCATTACTTCTAGTAATAAATAAGGCTGTGGAATGATAAAAGGGTTTCACATTCCTCTGATAATAGAGACAATTAATTTGATTATAAGAGCCTATCTATTCTGGATGGTATCAGAACATAAAATGTTAGATACCCAAATTAAGATCCAGAAAAACAAAGATTCTTTTTATTGTGTAAAGCAGATATTTTCCTCTGACAAGTTCATATAATGCATCTTTTCCTTGGTGCTGTCACCAGCAATTCAACTAGATATCTGAAAATACCCTACTTGGAAAATGCATTTAACGTTGCCTGATGTACGTGACATGCATTTGGAGTTTGCTCTGTTTGATTGTGCTTGATAGTCTATGTGTGAAGATTCTAACAATAGCAAAGTGCCTTTGGATACTATTTGCTTTTACTAATGCCTTCACTATAAATTAGGATCTTGTATTTTGATATTCCATTTAGGAAATTGTTGCTTAACAAGATCTTCATTATATTGAAAAGGTAATTTTTATTCAAAATTACTGAATTTTCTCACCTTTAAAGGATGTGAATGTAAGATATTTTTCCTGTTGAATCTGTCTATAAAGTGCTAGTAGAAGCAAGCGATGTATTTGGAATTGCATTAAATTAGTTGACTCTCCTATCGAACCTGGTGCCCAAATCCAGATAATCCAACATCTCTGGGATCCTGAGCCTCCCTCAGTCAGTACGCTTGTGAATGAAGCAACAGTCTGCACCAGTCCTTCATAGCTCAGAGTGGGATGTGCTGCAGACCTGTGACCAAGCTCAGATCGCAGCAGCCACCACCAGGAGCCTTCCATGCTTCACCAAGGCTACACAAGAAAGGGCCAAATCTGCTGGTGAATTCATAAATCTCTATGTGCTTTCTTTGTGTGTGGGTGACTTTGAATCTTGATTTTCATCCTTTCAAGGTTTGTGTACAGTCAGTAAGATTTTGTTTTTAGTGTAGGCTTTTATGACATTTGACAAATGCATAGATTGTGTAAGTACAATCGTTATTAGTATACAGGACAGTTCCATTATCCTAGTCCTCCAATCCCATTGTCATGCTCCTTTCTGGTCAAACCCTTTCATCCTTAATAAAAGTAGAACTATGTTCTGTTCTATCATTCTGCCATTTCCAGAATATCATTGCTATGATTTGGATCTCAAAAAGCTCATGCATTTAAGGCTTGGTCCCCAGTCCCTGGTGCTCTAGGGAAATAATAGAAATTTTAGGAGGAGTGGGAGAAAGTTGTTACTGGAGGCATTCCTGTGAATGGGAATATTGGGATTCTGGCACTTTCTCTTCTTCTTCTTCTCTCTCAGCTAGCTTGCATCATGATATGAATAGGCCTATTCCAACACATACTCCCACCATGATTTACTGTGCTACAATAGGCCCAAAGCAGTAGGGTCAAGAAAGCATGGAATGAAACCATGAACTAAAATAGATCTTCCCATTTTTAAGTTGATTATCAGGTATTTTATTACAGTAAATGAATACTGACTATATAGTCAGCTATAGTACTTAGCTACTGTAGTATGTAGTACTAGCCTTTTAGGTGGGATTCTTTTCCTTAAACTAATACATATGAGGTTTCTCACACTTTAATTGATAAATCAATAATTTTCCTTAATACTGTTGAATAATATTTCATAATATGGATGTGTCACAGTTTGTTCTCCTGGTCATCAGGCTAGGAACATTGGATTATTCCAGACATATATCAACAGTATTTTCATGCTATTTTAGATGTATCTTCATTTAATTTGAAATATCTAGGAGTGAACTTTGTGTGTCATCTGGCAAGCATATGTTTAACTCCTAAAAGCCATCAAGCTGTTTTCTAGGATACACCCACTGGCATTCTTACCAGCAATGAATGAAGTTTCTAGTTGGCCTACATCCTCTTCACTACTTGGCATTGTAGGTTGCTTTGTTAGCTTAATTATTTTATTTAGCTTTTATTTCATCCATCCTAATAAGTGCATAGTAATATTTAATTCTGGTTTTAATTTCATATCCCTAATGATCTGTGTACTTATTTGGCATTTGTGTGCCCTCTTGGCAAATCTGGTGTCTGTTTTTAAATTGTACTGCTTGTTGTTGAGCTTTGAGAGTTCCTGAGGTATTTTGGATACAAGCAGTTTTTTAAATAAATGATTTGGAGATTTTTTTCCCATCCCACTGTACTGTTGATCTTTTCCTTCTGTTAGCAGTGACTTTCTCAGAGTTAAACAATTTAATCTGGATGAGGTCTAATTTATCCATTTGCTTTCTTTCATGGATTATGCTGATGGTGCTAAACCCTAGAAATATTTAATATAATCCAAGTTTACAAGGAATTTTTCCTCTAAAATTTTTCATATCATTTCATATTCTGTGAATTCTGACTATCATAATTAGAAAGGAAAGAATGAAGGTATCAGAGAATTAAAGAATTAAAGTTATAGCTCCTTGAAGGGAAAGGCTTTATTTCACAGTGATTATGGTACATTGTTCTGACCTCATCCTTGTTTGTAGATACATTTTCAATAAATAAGTTATGAGAATTTATAAATGTTCTCTACTGAGCTAGGTTACTGCTTCAACATTGTACACCAAAACAACGAGAGTTCTGTAGTTCGTCGACACTTGCTGTCTCTATGGCCCTTGGAAGATGTGTTATTTAAGTACATCGGGCAGGATTTCCTAACTAAAAACTCTGGATGAGTAATTATGGATGCATGTTTTTGTGAGAATTACATGCAAGTGTCTTCATGGTGCCTGACACACACTGGCACTGTATGAAGTGTTTTCTCTCCCTTTTTCTTTTTCATACCAGTTCCAATGTGTTGGACAGTCACGTACCTCCATCCTGCTTTGAATCAGTGCCTTCCAAATTTACTCTTTGAGCATCTCTTTCCATGTATCCATGAACTTCTAGCAAAGAGGAAAAATGTCTAGATGTGGGCATTTCTCTTAGGACTACCTTTATTTTGCGTAATCATAGAGGAAATATTAACAGTCATGGTTTTGGAATGAAGTATAAGAAGAAAGAAAAGCCTGGACCATAGCATTCATGATCGTCCCTTCCAACTCATTGAAATTTGGCATGACTGTTTTAGTCAGGATCTGACTCTGGCCAAGCTAAGTGACAATTAGATACAAATTAGGAAAGAACAATTTAATTCACAGTTTGTATACTAATTCATTGCCTTTTACCTCGTGTTATAATTTCTTTTAAAATGTTAAAATTATTTTATTGAACTAATGTGATTTTATTTTATTGAAATAATGTGATTTTACCGTTAGAAGAGCTTAATGATAATCAATCAAGGGAATCAATGTGATGGCATAGATTCTGGTCCCAGAAATAAACTTAGTAAGGGATCTCATAATGTTTCTTGATTGACAGCTTACAATAAAATCCCCAAAATTAGTTAGTTCAGAAATTCAACATCATCAGTTGCTCTTAAAATTGATTATTTTGAGAAATGATTTGAAAAGAAAAGGGATGAGGGTGTATTTCTTAAATGTAGTACATTTTAAGCAACACTTGTTCAATGCCAGACAGTGTCATTGAGGTTTTGGTGTAGATTCTAATTAAGTTTTCTTAACAACACTGTGAATGGAGTGTCATTATTCTCCCTGTTTTATGAACATAAAAGTTTCATGTTTGTACTAAACACCTGCCATTCAGATCACACTACCAAAAATGACTGACATAGAAGTTGGACTTAAAACTAAAGCTGTAAAACTGGAAACCCCCTGTTTTTAACTGCTGTTCCTGATCATTTAGCCTGTATGATTTCCAGTTTGTACAAATGCTCTCTAACACTTGTCAATAAGCAGGACTGTGCCTTTGGTTAGGTATGTAAGTATTTCATTTGCAATTACAAGATTATTTTTTAGTTTTCTTTACAAATTTCCAAATTATTGGAGCCATTTCAAATGCATGGCTTTTAGTTTGTTACTCTTCTCAAATTCTTCTGAATGTATGTAGTGAGTGATACTGGTTAAATATTATTGATGCCTGTCAAAAGATAATTATCACATAGTGGAGCTGTCTAAATATTTCCTATTTTCCCAATGTAGAATTTCTCCAATCAAAAGAAAACACTCACTTAACTTTTTAGGCAGAGAAGACCTAGAGACTCTAATAGCACTGTTATCAAAAATGTCTATGAGTTTTGTCAGGAAAGTGAAATATCTTACTCATCAGGGAATAGGATATTACTCTAAGAAGAGAACCATTAATATTTGTTGTGTAGGTGAATAAATGAATTAATAAATGAAGTAGTCTGTTCCTAAGTTTTAGCTCAGTTAATGGTTTAAGGATGATTAAAACCACTATTCTACTTACAAATTTTAGTTCATGGAGCAATAGTGTTACAAGATCAGAAAAACCTTTAGAAGTAAAAACTTTAGAAGCAATTTATAATCTAATGCATTACAAAAATATAACATATTTGAATGTGAAAACATAACTATGAACTATATAAATACATATGTGTTACTATAAGATTATCAAGTTTAATTTGTCCCAATTTGCCATATATTTTCATAATATTAAATTAGTTAATATGAATATATGCTATGATTGATACTTTCAAAAGTCTTAGTATAAACTAGATCACCCTTAGGAAAACAACGTATGTTACTTCGGGGATCTTATATAGGAATGCCAATGAATAAATAAGTAAATAAACTGTAGAAGAACAAAACATTGCCTATATGGTAATGATCATACCCTTCAGTTTTACATGACCTTCTCCGGCTAAAGTTGCAAAAACCAGTGAACACATAATTCTGGGATCCTTCAACTGGCAGATTCCTCATCCTTATGGAAACTACTCAATTACACTCCCAAAGGCAGTAAGAACCACATACAGCCATGTGGGTTCTTTTACTTTATCTTTCCTCTGTGTATTTTTTAGCTGACTCCAACATGAAGTAATGTAAGACCAACTATAAGCAAAGCCACATGGTCATTAATGCTTACAAATCTACTAATCTGTTTAAGACTTGGTCTTCTGACCAAGAGAAGCCCAGCCTCAAATGTATTACATGAACTAATGGGGTTAAGCTGATAGTTATTCTGAATGCTCAATTTAAAGATTCATGGTTCAGATATTCTGTCTTATGGTATTTGAAAACAATTGTTTGTGGCTACATTTACAATGCCTATTCTAAAATTCTGATGTTCATTTGTTTATTGACCTATCATGCAGCTGTTAAGCAAGAGATAATGTAATCACTGAGAAGGTAATTTCTATTTTGTTCAAGAATCCATGTCACAATTAACCAACCATGATAGCCAGCATACTCAAATTCTGTAATAGGCATCCTTTGAATATTTATTGTTAGTTAGTGTTAGACTAAATATACATTTAAAAGTCAAACTCTTTTACTTTTCTTATACCTTACCTTAGCAAACATCAATAGGCCACACTGAAAAGAAAATATTACTGAAGCTATGCAATATCAAAGCACTAATTTTTGATATTGTCATTCTAAGTTTTAATCTTTATGTGTATCTGTGGAAAACACTAACTTTTGAATATTTGCTTCTTTAGCTTCCTTGTGTTTATTCTTTAACTTGAACTTAAGTTAATGAACTGGGTTTCCTTAATTACATTAATAAATGTATTAAAAATCAAATTCACTACAATCAAAGAAATGCAAATTAAAGTAGCAATAGCATATTATCATTGGCATCTCAAAGCAGAAGGACTAATTTTTAAATGATAATGTTTGATGCTGATGAAGTTACCTTTAGATAATCACTCCCATGTGTAGTTTGTAATAATAATTTAGCCTTCTTGGAAAGCCTTAAAATGTTTCCATTTTTTCAACCAATAATCACATTTCTACAAGTCTAAAAAGGAAGATAAGCATATATGTACATGAAGATCTTTGAATAAGTAAATTATACCTTTATTGTAAACAAAAACACTTACCAAATTAAACATTCATACTAAAAAAGTAATTAAATTTGGAACATAAAAATGGACATATAGTCGTCAAATAATAAAAGATGTTTTGGAAAAAAGTATTCATGGTAAAAATGTCATATTAAAATATAAGCTATAAAAGTATAACTGAAATGTATTATTATTAAATATCTTCACATACATACAGAAACTCAGTTATCCCCTACCCAGATGTATGAATAAATACTATTTCATGTATTAACAATTTCTACACAACTGACATGACAAGATAAATTTTCAAAATAGTCAATATGTCCTCACTACATATGGAACTCTATTTTAGACACTATCAAAAGACCCATGACAACCAATCACGAGTCCTTAGGTTATAGAGGTCTATTATTCATGAAAGACACATATCAGAACATTAAGTAGCTACACAAATATATGGACCAATAGCAATTAATTGCAGGCTTGTAGAAGATTGTCTCCCATCCATGGAGATCTTTCTGACCTTTGTGCTCACAATTAACATCTCCAGACTTGACATAAATATAAATGAAGGACTGTGAAGGTATAAAGTATGGGAGAAAGTATTTTGTGCAAAAAAAAATTCACACTATTTTCCCCAAACCATGCCTCTATTAAAATTAGAATTAAAGATCTTTAGAATTAGAATATCTCTATGCATTTCACAGTTTGACAACTCTTGGAGCTTGTTCAGATACATTCCCTTGTTCAACCTATCTCCTCTAAAGATTGAATAGCAGAACTAATGATAGGAGATTTTGAGTAGAAAAGCACAGAAATGAAGTTAATAAAAATGCCACAAGAATTTATTTCCAGCTGGGCACCGGAGGCTCACGCCTGTAATCCTAGCTACTCAGGAGGCTGAGATCTGAGGATTACAGTTCAAAGCCAGCCCGGGCAACAAAGTCCATGAGACTCTTGTCTCCAATAAACCACCAGAAAACCTGAAGTGGCCTGTGGCTTAAGTGGTAGAACACTAACCTTGAGCTGAAGAGCTGAGGGACAGAGCCCAGGCCCAGAGTTCAAGCCCCACAATCAACCAAAAAAAATTATTTCCATCAGCCTTTCGTTTTGGGTACATTGTCTCTGATAAATTTGTCTCTACAACTTTAATTTCTTTCTTTAAAATATCTAAGGGACTACGATGGCAAACATTACTTAGATAAGAGTTGGGACTGCCATTGAGTACCTCTTGGAATTGTTTTCCTTGAATTGATGTTGTTTGGTTTGGTTTTGTCTTTTGAAAAAAGAAAACACTCTTGCAGGTGCAGGTGGCTCATGCCTGTAATCCTAGCAACTCAGGAGGATGAGATCTGAGGATCACTGTTCAAAGCCATCCCGGGCAGGAAAGTCTTTGAGACTCTTATCTCCAGTAAAACACCAGAAAACCAGAAGTGATACTGTGTAGAGTGCTAGCCTGAGCTGAAGAGGGAAGGGACAGTGCCCAAGCCCAGAGTTCAAGGCCCACGAACAACCAAAAAAATACAAACAAACAAAACTAAAAAAAAAAAAACCCACTTCTTGAAATTGTATCCTTTGGGTTTTGTCTCCACTTTTAGGTTACTAAGTTATTATATGGACTTACCAATATACTTTGTCTTTATTTTTTATTTTTAAGATCAAGAAATGATCTTATACAAGGAATTAAGTAGATTGCAGTAACTTTGCAATGAATGTTGGAGGAAAAGAAAGAATAATGGATAAAGCCACATATTCTTTTAAGCATCAAAGACATACCAGAACTGGGAATCTAGCTCAGTAATAGAGTGCTTGCCTAGAATATATGTTGCCCTGGGTTCTGTCTCAAGAAGGAAGGAAGGGAGGGAGGGAGAAATGGAGAAAGAGAGGGAGGGAGAAAGGAAGGACATAGTTACTAGAAAAAGAATATATCACATTTAACTTGGAACTAAAAATATACCCCTTTATTATACAACAGGGATTGGGAAAAACATTATTATAGAGTTATCATGATGAAATAAAATGAACAATAATATTTAATATGAAAATTATATCTAATAACACGAATGCACCAATTATGATTGGCCTTTATAAATCAGCATATTATACTAACAAATAATTTTCTCTTTAAAAAACCATAATGTATGGGGCTGGGAATGTGGTTTAGTGGTAAAGTGCTTCCTAGCATTCATGAAGCCCTGGGTTTGATTCCTCCGTACCACATAAAGAGAAAAAGTCAGAAGTGGTGTGATGGCTCAAGTGGTAGAGTGCTAGCCTTGAGCAAAAGAAGCTCAGGAACAGTGCCCAGGTCCTGACGTCAAGCCCAGGACTGGCAAAAAAAGTCATTTATATTGGGCTGGGAAGGTAGCTCAATGGTAGAGTGCTTGCCTTGTATGCATGAGGCCCTCGGTTCAATTCCTCAGCACCACATAAGCAGAAAAAGCCAGAAGTGGAGCTATGGCTCAAGTGGTAGAGCACTAGTCTTGAGCTGAAGTGGTGAGGGATAGTGCCCAGACCCAGAGGTCAGGTCCCATGAGCGGCCAAAACAAAATAAAACAAAACAAAATGTTATAACTTTCTAAAGGAGGATATTGACAATCTCATGAGTCCAATTAACTATAACAATTTCTCAGTTTCAAATGAAATGCCATATTTTATCCTTCTATCTAAACAGCTCAATGCATTATTACCAAGTACAATCCATACCAATAAGTAAGAACATTGCAGTGTGCACCCAGTGTGAGCAGTTGTTTTCAAACGGGTAGTATTTTTTACTGAAGAAATATTTCGCAGGGTTACAATTGGGCCACAATTGACAGGAAGCATAATGCTACTAAATATCTCACAGATAGAGACCGGAGATGGCTCTAAGCATCCTACAATGCACAGGACAACCCCATGAGAAAGAACTATCTATCCCAAATTGTCCGTGATTCTGAGGTTGAAAAACATTGGTCTATATCAAGACTGAATTTAGGTCTGTAATATAGCTATGTATTTAATACATATGAACCAAATACCAAACAAAGTATTAGTTTAGACTTTTGCTGTATAAATATTTGTAATTGGCCAATATGATAGTAAAATGGTATCATTTTAAACTAGGAATTAATTCATTACTTTCTTTGGTTTAACATTATTGTGTTTTATTCTCTATTGTATTATTTTATTTTATTTTCCTCTTTCCTTCTACTTCCTTCCATCAATTCTCACACCAATATTTTTTCCCTTACAATCTACTCTATACCTTCCTCCTATACATTATATCTTCTTGTTCTATTTTAATTTCTCATACTTTCATCAATTCTAATCTTCTAAGATCATAGTATTCCTGTCAAAACATAAACTATGTAGAAGTATAGCACTATGTGTTAGTTATACAAAATACCTTACTGTAAGCTTTTTCTACTGACACATACAAAAGAGATCCAAGAGCTATTGCAATACTTTGGCTAATTTATCCTGTGTTAAAATTTTGAGAAAATAAGATTTATAAGTAATTTATGTTCTTTCAATAAGCAGAACTTTATGGAGTTATTTTAGATCACACTTGCACAAGAAAAGGAGAATGTGTGTGTGTGTGTGTATATGTGTATATGTGTGTGTGTGTGTGTGTATGTGAAAGGGAGAGAGAGAGAGAGAGGAAGAGAGAGAGAGAGAGAGGCACACTCACAGGTCCTGAGTCTTGGAAGGCCTCAGAACTGTCTCTGAGCTTTTTTGCCCAAGATTAGTACTCTACTACTTGAGCCACAGCTATGCTTTTGGCTTTTTGCTTATTAATTGTAGATCAGATTCCTCACAGACTTTCATGTCTTGGCTGACTTTGAACAGTGGTCCTTAGATCTCAGGCTGAATAGCTAGAAATATAGACATGAGTCTCTGGCACCCTGAAAAAAGGAGAATTTACTAAGGGTATTAGTTTGAGCAAATGGACACTGTAGCAAATCCTTTAGTAAAAAATTCTCTAAGGAGTGATAACAATTCTCTAGAGACTGAAAACAATGTTAAAGCAATCTATTTTCCTCTAACTCATTCTGTTCTACTAGACTGAGAGGGCTCCAAACAGAACTACTTTCATTGTCCTTTGGAAAGACCCGGGCACAGGAGCTGAGCTTTTCACTCAAGTCTTCTCTATATCTCCTGATAAGAATGTGACAAGGTTTTCTGACAACACTTATCAATCCCATCTGATTGACAATAATTTCACATGCAAGGATTTTGGCTGGAGATTTGGAATAAATGATATCTACACAGATGTACTAAAGCAAAAAGCCCAAGGAAACACAAATGTACCTTTCATTAGCTTGCTTGTTTCATTTATCCATGGAACATTATTATATTCCAGACTTGAATGAAATAATTTAATTGCATTCCTAGATTATTATTTTATTCATCTCTAAGCTTTTTAAACAAGTCACACAGCAGAGAAAAGACTCTTGGAACTACTTGGAATTGCTTGCCACGTGTAGATATAATCTGAATTTAATGAACTGCATGATTAGGAGGGAATGACAGACTCATCAGGAAGCTAGAGGAAATGTTTCAAGGCGGTAAATATTTCAAAACTAACAGATTTCTTTAAGCTACCTGCAATGACAGATATATTATTTCTATTGTGAAATAGCTCTGAATTACATAAAATACATCCACAAGTAATTTCCTGCTTTTCTGTTGCAGTTAGCCCTGATCAATAAGCATTTTTTCCATTGTTTAGTATTTATTGATTGGAGCCAGTAGACTGAGAATAGCTGTTGAAATATAAACCAGGATGCATGCTCTGAGGGACTATTAATACTTCTCACTAATTTGTAGATACTGGTCCTTTCATGTGCCCAAGGTTCCTGTGGTTCAGTGCTTAGCAGACAAAGCCAGATTGGAATGTCTGTTTATAAAACAACCATCAAAAAGAGCAGTAAAAACTAGAACGTGACATATTGTATGCTTCTCACTGTGCCACTCAAACTCATAACTGTTATTAATTTCAGAGTAATCACTAGATGATAGAGTTCTACCCATCTGTTCAGAGAATTGTAGAAAACTATTAAAAGATTTCCACATATAAAGTATCTCCTATTTAATATCTCAGATCCTAAAATGAGCAATGTTTTACTATGTGTGTGTGCTTGAGAGAGAGAAATAAACTATGTGAACATTAGCAAGTTTATTTGATTGCTGTCAAAGTTAGTCTTACCGTATAAACATATCAAGCAAGTTTCAAAGGGATTCAAGAAAACAATGCTTGATAAGAAATGTACTCACTACCTTGCTCATGTAATTGTAACCCCTCTGTATGGTATTTTTACAATAAAAAGTTTATTTTTAAAAAAAGAACCCATAATACAAGCTTTTATTCTTGTCTTTGATGTGTAACCTTCATCATATTCTACAAAGTGGCCACAGAAGATAACCAACAGTTCAAAGCAGTTGTTTGCAAATTACTACACTTTATGTGACTAAGCTCTTTTTATTCTTCCTCTTTTTTTATTTTTTTATTGTAAACATAATGTACAGAGGGGTTACAATTACATGGGCAACATAATGAGTACATTTCTTACCAAGCATTGCAGCCTCCTCCTTTGTTTACCCTTCACATCCCTTCCCAGCCTTCCTTCCTCCCCACTCTTAATCCTCTACCCACCCCAACCAAAGTTGTAAAGTTCATTTTCAACATGACAACTTGTACTTCACATTGTTGCAACAGGTCCACATGTACCCTTATCTAAACGACTTGTTTTTCCCCTTATCCTCCACAAATTATACCGACATCAAATATAGTGAAAGCAGGGGTTATACTGTGGGGGAGGGTCATACAAAGCAACAAAGAGATAATCTTATAGATGCATTAGAAACAAATGCATGAGAGAAAAAAATCATTTACATACATATCTAAGGGTTCATTTTCCTAACATCACATTATCTGACCTCTTCTGCTTGACTCATACATATACTAGATATTGCAAATAAGGGAAACCATGGGACCTAAGTTTCATTGGGCCTGGCTTACTTCACTTAATATAATTTTTTCCAAG
>NW_012267221.1:18744176-18745410 GCF_000151885.1 Dipodomys ordii
TTCCGGGTCTCTATTAAGAAAATTTTGGCCTGTGCCAAGGAGACCTAGGGTTTCTCCTATTCCATCCTGTAATGTTTTCAGAGTGTCTGCTTTGACTTTGAGGACTTTGATCCATTTGGAATTGATTCTGGTGCAGAGTGATATATAGGATCTAGGTTTAGTCTTCTACAAGTAGTTAACCAATTTTGCCAGCACAATTGACTGAAGAGGCTGTCTTACTTCCATTCTATTTTTTTTTGCTCCCTTATCGAAGATTAGATGGCTATAGGTCTGTAGGTTCATTTCTGGGTTTTCAATTCTATTCCATTGGTCCTGAGGTCTGTTGTTGTGCCAGTACCAAGCTGTTTTGATTACTATGGCTTTATAGTAGAGTTTGAAATTTGGTATGGATTCCTCCAGCAGTCTTCTTTCCATTGAGGAGCGTTTTTGCTATTTGTGATCTTTTATTGTTCCATATGAATTTTTGGATTGCCTCTTCTATTTCCTTGAAGAATGAGGTTGGAATTTTGATAGGTATCTCATTGAATTTGTAGATAGCCTTGGGAAGTATTGCCATTTTCACGATGTTAATCTTTCCAATCCAGGAGCATGGGAGGTTTTGCCATTTTCTAAGTTCTATTTTGATTTCCTTTTTCCAGTTTAAAAAGTTTTCATCATAGAGGTCCTTCACTTCTTTGGTTAAGGTAATTCCTAGGTATTTTATTTTTGTGGGGCCATTACAAATGGAGTTGCTTTCCTAATTTCAGCTACAATTTCCACATTGTTGGCATACAGAAAAGCCATTGATGTTGGGAGGTTAATTTTATACCCTGCTACTTCACCAGAGTTTTGAATCAGCTTGAGTAATTTGGGAGTGGAGTCTATGGGATTCTTTAAATATAAGATCATGTCATCTGCAAGGAGGGAGAATTTTATTTCTTCTTTCCCTATTTGGATTCCCTTTATGTTTGCATCTTGTCTTATTTCTGTAGCTAGGCATTCTAATACTAGATTGAAGAGAAGTGGAGAGAGTGGACATTCTTGTCTTGTTCCGGAGTTAAGAGGAAATGGCTTTAGTTTTTCACCATTAAATATAATGCTGGCTGTAGGTTTGTCATATACAGCCTTTATTGTATTGAGGAATGTTCCATGGATTCTTAATTTTTCCAAAACCTTCATCATAAAGGGGTGTTGGATCTTGTCGAATGCTTTTTCTGCATCTATTGAGATAACCATGTGGTTCTTATTCTTGCTC
>NW_012267221.1:18747099-18792531 GCF_000151885.1 Dipodomys ordii
AAAACTGGGTTCTTCCTATGGTTCTTGGATTTTCAGTTTGAGTGCAGTTTCTTGGCCTTTATTGTGGTCTTGTTGGTTTTCTGTGTGTAGGAAATCTTTAAGAATCTTTTGTAAGGCTGGTTTGGTGGAGATGTATTGTTTCAATTTTTCTTTGCTATGGAAGGTTTTTATTTGGCCTTCAGTTATGAAGGAGAGTTTAGCTGGGTACAGTATTCTTGGTTGATAGTTGTTTGTTTTTAGGGCATGGCATACTTCATTCCAGGCTCTTCTTGCTTTGATTGTCTCTGCTGAGAAATCTGAGGTGATTCTACTTGGTTTGCCTATATAGGTGATTACTCTTTTCCTTGGTCTGAGTGGATCCTGTGTGGATTGTAATGTGACCATGGGATGTCCTATTCTGGTCTGGTCTATTTGGACTTCTAAAAGCTTCTTGTATCTGAATAGGCCTATCTTTTTGCGTGTTTGGGAAGTTCTCTGCTAGGATCCTGTTAAACAAATTTCCTGGAACATTAACTTCTGTTTCTAGGTGCTCCTCTACACTCATTATCCTTAGATTAGGCCTTCTGATAGTGTCTTCCAAGTGCTGGATAGATCTATCATATTTCTTGGACTTGTCTTGGATGGTTGTATGTTCTTTCTCCATAATAGCTAGGCTGTCTTCAATCCCCAAGTTTCGATCTTCTGCATGGTCTATCCTGCTGTCAAGACTTTCTACTTTGTTTTTTTTATTTCTTTTCCTTCTAATTGGTAAGCTTTGATGGCTTCAAATTCTTTGTTGGAGCTTTGTTTTAGATCTTGTATGAACTTCTTTACTTCCTTAATTTGGTGCTCAGTGTTTATTCTCAAATCACTTAGTTGACTGGTTATGTTTTCCTTGGACTCCCATTCCTTCTGTTGGGTTCCATTCAGCATTCCCTTTGTGGTCTCCCTGACTTTCTTCAGCTCTTTGTTAATGGATCCCATAAATGCCTTTAATGATCTTTATGTATTCTCATCCTGCTCTCTCAATTTCTGTATTACTCTTTGCTTAGCTTCCTCCCGTTCATGCCATTCCTTAGTTCTCTTTGAGTGTTCTCAGCCTGTTCATGCCATTCCTGCCTTTCTCTTTGAGTATTTTCAAGCTGCTCATGCAAACCCTGTATTAGTTTTTGAGTAGCTTCCTCATGTTCATGATAATCCTGTATAAACCTTTGGATTGCCTCTCTCTCTCCCTATCACACTCATACAGAGTCCTTTGTAGGTTTTCAATCTTTTCCTGCATTGACCTTTTGTTTGCCTCCTCTCTCTCCCTATCACGCTCATACAGAGTCCTTTGTATGTTTTCAATCTTTTCATTTATCATGTTTGCCAGCAGTGTTTGTAGAGCTATTTGGAAACTCTCCTCTGGGTTATTCATTATCTGTTCTGTCCCTTGATTATCATGAGTGGGAGTTGAGATACCCGGACTTGCCATTTTTCTTGTGTTTTTCTGGCTTACTCTGCCCATTTGGGATGAAAGTAACACCAGTTTTGTGCTAGAACACTATCTTAAGGCAAACATCCACCAAAGTCTGAATTTGCACAGGCAATAGTCTGCAGATACAATCTAGTTCAACAGATACATCTATTCAACATCAAACAACTATATATTAATGGGCTATGAACCGGAAAGAAGAATTTGGAAAACCAGAAATTATTAAGGTTAGGAGAGATGTGGGTAAAAAATAAGAATAGAGTGATGTGGGAAGGCACAGGGAGAGTTAACTTTAAATAAGTTCTAATCTCAAAGCAGGAAATAGGTTGGATAGGATGAAAGTAGAGAGAGAGAAAAAAAGAAGAAAGAGAAAGGGAAAAAAGAAGAGATCAGAAAAAATAGAAAAGTAAAAATTAAAAATATTATGCAGAAATGAAAACAAACTATTCAGAGAAGAACATGAATATAGTGAGAGAAGGGAGGAATATAAAGGAGATGTGAAAAACGTAAAAATAAAAATACTTAAAATATTATATAGATATAAAGAGGTGTACTGCTATTAAGGAATTTAAGTCTCATAGGTTTTGAATTGAGTAATAAATTTGTGGATTAAGTGTGTGCATATGGGGGATAGGGTCTAATAGTCAACTACGGGTTTATCTGAGGATGTGCAGAACAACAATTAAGTCACATAAAGAAGAACAAAAGAGAAGGAAAGGTGAAAAGGATCAGAAAGGGAGAAAAAAGATCAGAATTTCAGTAGAACTAAACAAAAAACAAAAAAAATTTTTTTACAAAAGATAGAAAAAAAAGAAAGAAAAACGCACACACACATATACCACTAAAATAAAAATTATAAAAAGGAAAAAAAGTTACTAGAAAACAATTTTTTTCAAAAAACGGTAAAAAGTAAAAATTTAAAAAAGTTTTAGAAAAGAAAAAAAATTTTTATAAAAGGTACAAAAAAAAGAAGAAGAAAAAAAATGTTCTTTGATTTTTTGGGGAGGGTTGGGAAAAATCCTGTATCTCCCTTGTGTCCATAACCAGCCTCTTGTTGGAGTCTCTGGTCTGCTTGTGGTCCTGCGGCTTGGTTGTTTTCCTAAGTCAGTTTGTTTGAACAGGCAGAAAAATGCTCTGCTTTACCCAGGATTTTGCGATCCTCCTCCCAGGTTAGTTCAATGGGAGGGAGATCTGCTTTGAGTATCACAAAAGTGGAAGATGGCTTTTTCCTCAAGTTTGGAGATGCTATGATGAGGCTAGGTTCTGGGTAGAGTTGAGGCCTTTCAGCAAACAGTAGCTTTTCCCAGGGGCTAGTTTGTGAGAAACTCACAGAGCCCAGCCTGGAGCCACTCTCATGTTTTATGTTTACTGAATTTCAAGTGATTGTCAAGGCTGTTAAAGGAAGGGGCAGCCTCTGGCTCTGGTTACCCAGTGAAGAAAGCCACTCCTAGGGCTGGCACCAGAGCTGGGGACATTTCCCTGGGTGGAGCTGAGTCTGGCAGGTCAGGTTAGGTTCTTGTGACCTGCTAAATGACTCTAATTTTCTTCCAAGGCCTAAGTTGGAGCTAGCAGCTCCGCCGAGCTTTGTCGGTATCCAAGATGGAGATCTCCAGTACTGGGGGGGGAAGGGTGGCCTTCCCTCCTCTGCTCCCTAAGAAGGAGTGAGGACGTCAGGCTTCTACTCACGCTGAGTCTTGGTTCCTGGGTCGTCTCTGGTCTGCAAACTGCAGGATGAAGCTGTCTGCTCCTTGTCGATTCTTGCTGGTGTTGAGTAGAATCCGCTCGCCCACTGTGTTTGGCTCCTTCCTTCCCAGACTCTCTGTGACTCAGGTATGGCGGGTTTGGCCACCACCACCACCGCTGCTGCAGCAGTGGCGGCGGCTGCTGGCAAGAGCTCAGATCTGTCTCCTTGCCTGGATTTTCCCTCTCTGGCCTAACTCTCTGTCCTGTGATGGCACACTTGGTGTGATTCTCTGGCTTAGGACTGTTCACTGGAACTCTAAAACTGCTTTCTATGCCAGACCTTGTTTAGCCTCCAACTTCTCCTCCGCCATCTTCCCGGAACTCCCACTAAGAAGATCTTGACTGGTGTGTACTTATGGGAGATACTAAGTTGCTTGCAATGTGTAGATCAGAGCCACCAAGATGATGTGCTGAGATATTGAATGCTGAGCCCAACAAGTGTCTCAAATGGCCTGAGGCAGCCAGAATCTCGGATACATAGATTTCTTATATGCTTAGCTTTGATTATTGAGCCCTGTGTACATTCATACCATTTCCTGTGGGGGATAGTGCTGCCACCAACAATGAGCTTTATTAATTGCATTGTAAAGAAGACATCAGAGACAGTGCAAGATCTGCTAAAATTATAAGAACTTACTAACAAAGAGAAGGCATCTATAATAATAACATCTATATAGGGCAATCTATTGCCAGGCACTTTCAAGTTGGTAGCCCTTTACAACAATAGTTTTCTGCTCACACTCACCAGAGACTTTCATGTCTTTCCCTTGATACATCTTGGCATACTCTTGCAGGTTTGTTGATAAAGCCCTATCTATTGACTATATTGCTATAATTGCAAAGCATGTTGATCCGCTTGATTATTTCATGACATCAGGAAAAAAACACATTTCTGGAATCAGAGAAGTCATCCTTGTTGAAGTTTCAGTATAAACTTTAACCTTACTTTAGCTCTACACATGATATTATATTTGACAAGCAACCTGAGTCACTATGAGAATAATTACTTTATGGTTGTTTGCAGAGTACACAAGGGAGAGGTTCTTTGGGGTTACCTACAAAAGTTGTTGTATGCATGTGTATGAATTACAGGCCTGATGACTATTGGGAAGGAAGGTCAAATAAAACATATTGAGCTCAGATGCATGACTCAAGTAGTAGAGCATCAGCTAACGAGTGAATGTATCAAGTACCTAGTTTGAGTCCCAGTCTGAAAAAAAGAAAGTGTTTTGAAGCTAACAGCATGGATGACCCAACAGATGCACATAGCACATAGTGGAAAAAGCCTCCTCCAGCTTTTAGATAAACACAGCAGAGGATAATACATCTGGGAAACTCATGTTTTTCATAGTACTTTGGGGCAAACTTCTGTGTCCCATAGTGCTGGCGTTTTGTGGAAATTGAATATGAGTTATGACCCCATGATTTTGTTACCTTGAGCGTATTCTATAGACCACAAGTAGAAGGGATCATATGCTATTATAAACATATGAGAGGGGCTAGGATTACAGCTCAATGGTAGGTACTTGCCTACAGGTAGGAGGCAATAAGTTTAACCCCCAGTGCCACAAAAATGTAAAAACCTATTGATGGATGCTATAAAATGGCTGAATAAAAAAACCCACTATACTCAGGGGTGCTAAATGAAAGAAGTTGGGCAAACAAAGCAACATGCTATATGGTTCCATTTATATGTAATATCTGAAATAGCTACCATATAAACGGAAAAGGCACCAACCATGCCTGGTAGTTGCTAGGGGCTAGACACACTCCAGTCCTAGAAACAGGGCAGAATGGGATTGATTGCTTCCTTTAAGGGTGATAGAATTGTGAGGCCTTCCTAAATAAATACAGATATACTTTCTGTCATGGACTCTTTGAAAGGTGTTTATAAGCCAGAGGAATTATTTTGATATCAAGGATAGATCATAAGAATGTATTTTAAAACTCAACATTGTAGTATTTATTTGTGATTTATTTGATTTCTGGGGCGCTCACTCCAGTTTATGGATATAGAGTCTGGTGGGATGTTTAATTTATGGTGAGGTGGCAGAGAGCAAGAAAGCAGGCTGACTACCTCTGCAAATTCCGTATTCACAGGGGAGTAAGGTATACAATTTTAAATTTACCACTCTGCCTCCTTTGATGTCCCTGAATTCAAGTTTGGAAGAAAGACAAAGTGATTGGTAAGAAAGAAGAGGGTATTAAAAGAATAATGCCTCTGTCAATGAGGGTTAATCACAGAGTTCTACAGGGAAAAAAAAAGAAGGAAAAAAATGCCAAGTACTTATGCCCCACCAGGGGACAATGTTCTATTTACCTTTGTGTCAACCGCAAATGATGATGTTGAGGAAGAAGATGGTAAAAGCTGAGAGCCATGCAGTTATTATTTCCTTGAGCCAAGTGAGGTGCAAGATCCATTATATTCCCTTCCCACCTCTACCTAACACCTGACTCTGAGTCACTGTGTAATCCTCCACTAGCAGAGTGGGAGTTACTTTTCTGAAATCTGAGGGATAAAATAAAGATACAGTCCTCTTCCACACATTTTCTTAACCTGAAGCTACTGGAGAAATTTATTTTCTTATCTCCAAGGGAAATAGTAAGGAGGGGTGAGATGACTATTTTGTCCAGAGTGGAAAATTGGAAGGAAATATTGGTACTGCCCACATAAGCTCTGTGATGAGTGACAAAGAACAAAAACAAAAGTCTAAGAGACCATGTCATACCTCTACTAATCTTGGTTCCCAACACCAAGTCCTGCAGCAGGTGCAGTAAGATCTAGTAAAATCTCACCATTCTGTTGTTCCCCTTCCCTTCTCTGATTCAGATAAACATATATAAAACACCAGGGTACCAAAATCAAATACAGTGACAACAGGGGTATCCCATAGGGGGAATGACATACAAAAGAAACAAGAAATCACATAGTATATAAACACAACAACAAAGAAAAACCTCTTGTGTCCGTGTCTTGGAGTTTATTTTGCTTAGCATCATCTTATATGGTCATATGTATGTAGCTATTGAGCTATCCTACTCATCTTCTAGGATTATCCTAGGCATATACTAATTAATGCAAATAAAGGAAACCACGGGACCTAAGTTTCTTAGGGTATGGCTTACTTCACTTAATATAATTTTTTCCAAGTCTTTTCATTTTCTTACAAGTAAGGCAGTGTCATTCTTTCTGATGGAAGCATAGAATTTTCTTGATCCATTCATCTACTGAAGGGCATCTGGGTTGATTCCATATCTTAGCTATGGTGAATAATGCTGTGATAAACACAATTGTGCTGGTAGCTTTAGTGTGGCCTTGTTTGTGATCACTGGGGAAAATGCACAGAAGTGTTATTGCTGGGCTATAGGGGAGCTCTATATTTAGTCTTTTGAGGAAACTCCATACTGCTTTCCAGAGTAGTTGAACAAGTTTACACTCCCACCAACAGTGCAGTAGGATTCCCTTTTGGTCACATCCCCTCCAGCATCTGTTGTAATCAGAATATCTTGATTATGGCCATCCTAACTGGGATGAGATGGAATCCCAATGTTGTTTTGATTTGCCTTTCTTTAATGGCCAGATATGTTGAACATTTCTTCATGTGTCTATTGGCCATTTTTATTTCCTCTTCAGAGAAGTCTCTTTAAGTCTTTAGCCCACTTATTAATGAAGTGGTTGTTTCTTTGAGAATTTGTTTTTGATGGGTTTAATATTTTGAGTTCTAAGTATAGTTTAAATATGAGGTCTTTGTCTGTTGTATGGCTAGTGAAAATCTTCTCCCAATCTGTGGGTTTTCTATTGATCTTGCCAGCTTTGTCTTTTGCCATGCAGAAGCTCTGAAGTTTCATGCAATCCCATTTGTCCAACCTTTCTTTGATTTGTTGTGTTTCTGGGTCTTTATTAAGAAAAATTTGGCCTGTGTTCTCTTATTCCTTCGTGTAATGTTTTCAGGGTGTCTGCTTTTACTTCGAGGTCTTTGCACAGCGATAGTCACAAGACAGTATGTTGGAAATGATCTGTATAATTAGAGGGTGGGGAAATTGGGGAGACGGAAAGTAGGAGGAAAAATGAGGGAAGGGGTAAGAAGTTTGACAGGAAATTTACTTATTGCTTGCTTATGTAACTGTAACCCCTTTGTACATCACCTTGACCAAAAAAAATTCAGTAAAGTTGCTGTGGCCATTAACTTCCTCTGTCTTCAGGACAACACCCCTGACATTACTTTTAAAAGCAGTTTTTTTCCAGGCTAGTAACCTCTAAGAGAAGCCAGGGTTGATGACTTCCTACAGCAGAAATCATTTGCAGTGACAAAGGTGGCTAGATCAGGGGAGGAGCCAACAGAGGTAGCTGTAAATAAATGTGGAGAATTAGAAGCTGAAAAAAAACACCCCTCACATTCCAAACCATCTAACCCAGGCTGGTTTCTTCTTAAATTCCAAACTATCACTTCCTAATTCTGTCACCTTACAGGTTCCCAAAGTACTGTATTCCAGTGTTCCAGCTAAAGGAATCAAGGGGATGAATCTGAAGGATCAGCCTAGAAAGAACTGCCCAAGAGCAGAATATCAGCACTTCTTTATAGTCTCCTTGGCACCCTGAAGATGTTACCCATAAGCTATTATTTTTGTAGACAGCTGAAGCCATGTCACTTTTTTTCAAGATATCATAAGTATTCTGGAAGGTTAAAGAGAGAAGAAAATAGAGGTGCCTAGATGCCCACTTTCATTAACAGTGACACTGCTAATTAGGCTGTTATTTTTAGCAAGCATTCTAGCACTACAAGAGCTCCATAAAATGATCATTCCTGCAGCTAAGCCTCCCACCTTGGGGAATTATGTAAAGAAATAGCACTTAGGTCTACTTGTACAAAGATGTTTATAGCCACCCTGTTTGTAGTAGCACACAAATGGAAACAACCCAAATGTTCAACAATTAGGAAGTGATTAAGCAAAGTTTGGAACTTTAATATGGTAATAAGTCTGTGGCAATGAAAATGATGCATTTCTGAACTGTGCAAATACTTAGAAAGGCTGTGTAAAACAATGCTGCATTTTTAAAAATACAGTATTCTAGCTGTAATGAAAAGCTATGTACTTGTCTGTAACAAGCTCAGTATCATTTCTTAAAAAAAAACACAAGAGACCAGTCTTATGCAGGTTCTTTATTTCATGTCTGAAATGTTTAGAAGCAGAAGTGTTTCTGATTTCAGGGAACCAGAAGGGGTGTTTGTTGCATTTGGGATGTTTACATATATATAATGAGATACCTTGGGGCTAAGACCCGAGTCTAAACATGAAATTCATTTCATGTCCACCTTACACAGATAGCCTGAAGGCAATTTTATATCTTTTTTTTCAGCATGCTTGGGCTTTGACAATGTAGTCATGGCTAGTTTTTAAAGAAGAAAAGAGGTAAGAGAAAGAATAGACACATAACTCAATACCAGCACTGGATTATTAAGGGAAACAAATGCCTACAATGGGGAGCTTCCAACCTCACCTAGAGACCTACACCTTACTTACAATCTGAAGTATTTATAGTGGGCTTGAAAGAATGCTATAATTGTTACCGAGGGGTGCTTTGAAAGTAAGTAATGATGGGACAAATGGTAGGAAACAAGTGGAGTGAGGGAGGGAGCTGAGCTAGCATATCTGCTCATGGTCCAAACTGGGCTTAAATTTTGGTCTGGTGACTGTTACATATGTTTGTCTAGTCTGGAAAAAGAGAATAAGGCTGGAGTGTTAGAGAATCAAGACACTGTTCTGGGGCCTCAAGATAAGGACATCTGGCTATTTGGCCCTAAGGGTCACACAAGGTCAGAGGTGGAATTTTTCATATGTGGCATCATATTGGAGCACAAAAGGTTTCTAATCTTGAAACATTTAATTGTGATATTTATTAGGCATACACATAATCTGTGTATAAATAAATGCTCCTCAGAATGCACAAGGACTTGTTACTTTAAAGTATTCTAAGGTGTAAATCATAAAGCTGTGTTCAAATACAATATTTGAAGGTACTCTTGTTACTGTGGAGTAAGAAGCACTGAAAATATCCATCTATAACTCTGCCTGTTCAATTGCTACGTGCTCTGATACCACAAGATCAACATGAATTAGAGTCCTTGGAGAAGTCAGTGTATTAAAACAATATATAATTGGCCTTCCCTAGAAGTAAGTACTAATTTTGCCTTCTGTAATGTTCGCCACTTAAGATATAAATTAAGATTTTAAAAACTTGATGGCCAAAAAAGAAGAAAACTTGCTGCCAACTCAGATGTGGTCATCTGGCTCTGACTCTCCCTCTACTTGATATGTTAGAAGTAGATGTGGAGAGTCTATAGGTAGATTAGAATGGAGAATAGGGAGAAAATGGCAGAATCACAAGCTACAATTGAGAATCAACTGGGAAACCAAGTCTTTAAAGATCCCTTTATTTATACATCATCTCAGGGACAGCTCTTATTCTCCTTAGTTCTTATTTTCACATTTCAGAGGATATAGTTCCATTGCTACCTCTTGGACAAGACCCATCTTAGGTTTGCCAGAAGGGTCCATGGACGATTCCAGTCAGGCTATATGCTCATAAAGTAGCCATGTAGATTTAGAGATTCCAATGAACCTCAAAAGGCACTGATCTAGGTCCTACGATTAGCAATATTTTATTTTCTATTGTCAGAATAACGCACATGGCTAATTAGAACAAAATACACACACCAAAAAAATCCCTGAATGCCTTGCCTTACTGGGCATTTCACAGTAGTATATAAGGTGTTCGGATCTAGAATTGATCATGTAGGGATTTCCTCATTAAGTTAGTAGTCAGTCAAACTCTAGCTTCTCTCTTGCTGTGGGGCTCTTCTTTGGGGGAGCGACATTCATTTTCACTCTGCTCCTGTTCATGTAGTCAAATGAAAAAAATCTAAAGCTTCCTGTGAAGGCTGACAAAGCTTTGCTCCCCCTTGAGGCTTTTGTACAACTGTTTTTTCAATGTTATATCAGTAAACTCTTAATGACTGTTCAAATCAGCAAGAATCATTGATTCATAGGTGCTACACAGAAAGCAATTTATACTATTCATTTCCAATCGTTCCCAATAGTCAGCTTTTTCTGACTCACTATAGTTATTAAATCAACCTGGATCCACATTGCATGTCTACCTCTTACTCCAGATTTGGATCCGTGTTGAAATCACACAAGATTTTTTAATTCTAGATCTTTTCTGTCAGTGAGAAGTTGTAGGAAGAAGACAATTCTCAGAAGAACTGGGTTTTAGCTCTAATCCTAGATATATTTTCACCATAAAGACTCTCTGAACCCTCTCCTGTTAAAGCAGAAGAGCCTAGCTTGTTTTATGGAACTGAAATACATATGGTGAAACAGCAATTCAACTACACAGCACCACTAATTTTCTATGAGAGAATGGTGTGGTGATAGCTAACGTGCTCATTTTCTACATTGGCTTCATTGTTAATCTTATTCAGAACATATTATTTAATACTATGACTTCAGGCTACTGTCAAAAAGAATCATTCTTCTGGTTTTTCTATCCCTTGTTTGTTAGAATAAGTATTTTAGTAAGTTAAATAGTAATTTGAAGTAAGTGACATGCACTAATAAATATAGTTAAATATATCTTCCTTCCTTCATCACACTTATTAACACACAGAGTGGCACAGTGTGGTACATTACTTCTCTCTTGACAGTATGAAAGTATTTCTTGGTTTTTTTGCTCAAAACATTTAATCTATTTTCTACAAAACCATAATTCTCACATAGAGCCTGGGCAAGTACTTTTAAAAGCACAGCTCTCAGCCTGGGTATTATTAAAAACACAGAAGAGCTCAGCACACTGTATTAGGCTTGAACTCTGGGCGCTGTCCCTGTGCTCTTCAGCTCAAGACTAGTGCTCTACCACTTGAGCCACAGAGCCACTTCCAGCCCCATGCATATGAGGCAAGCACTCTACCACTGAACCAACTTCCCAGACCTTCATAAACCTATTTTTAACCTAATGATACTTTTTATTTTATTAAATGCTTTTATTGTGAAAATACTGTAGAGAGGGATTACAGTTATATGAGGAAGGTAATAAGTACATTTCCTATTGAACATTGTTACCTCCTCCTTTGTTTTTTCCCTACCATCCCTTCCCTCCCCATCTCCCCAGTTCTCCACACACACACACACACACACACACACAAAAGTTGTAAAGTTAATTTTCTAAATAGTATCTTGTATACTCCCACAAACAATGCAGTAAGGTTCCCTTTTGGCCACATCCCCCCCAGCATCTGTTGTTATTAGAGGTCTTGATTATAGCCATTCAAACTGGGGTGAGGTGGAATCTCAGTGTTGTTTTGATTTGCATTTCTTTTATGGCTAAGGAGATTGAACATTTCTTCATGTGTCTATTGGCCATTCTTACTTTCTCTTCAGAAAAGTTTCTCTTTAAGTCCTTAGCCCACTTATTTATTGGGCAGTTGTTTATTTGAGGATTTGTTGTTGGGGGATTTAATTTTTTGACTTCCAAGTCTATTTTAGATATGAGACCCTTGTCCCTTGTATGGCTAGTGAAGATCTTCTCCAAGTCTGTAGGCTTTCTATTGATCTTGCTAGCTATGTCCTTTGCCATGCAGAAAGTCTGCAGTTTCATGCAATCCCATTTGTCTAACCTTTCTTTGATTTGTTGAGTTTCTGAGTCTTTATTAAGAAAATTTTGGCCTGTGCCAAGGAGCCCTAGAGTTTCTCCTATTCATTCCTGTAATGTGTTCAGGGTGTCTAATTTGACTTCAAGGTCTTTGATCTATTCAGAGTTGATTCTTGTGCATGATGGTATATAAGGACCTAGCTTTAGTTTTCTACAGGGGTTTAACCAGTTTTGCCACACCATTTACTGAAGAGGGTGTTTTTTTTTCCATTCTATTTTTTTAGTTCCCTTATCAAAGATTAGGTGGTTATAGGTCTGTGGGTCCATGTCTGGGTTTTCAGTTCTATTCCATTGGTCCTGAGGTCTGTTCTTGGGCCAGTACCAAGCTGTTTTGATTACTATGGCTTTGTAATAGAGTTTGAAATTTGGTATTGATATTCCTCCAGCACTGTTCTTTCTGCTAAGAGTTGTTTTTGCTATTTGGGGTCTTTTATTGTTCCATATGAATTTTTGGGTTGCTTCTTCTATTTCATTGAAGAATGAATCTGGAATATTGATAGGTATCACATTGAATTTGTAGATAGCCTTTGGAAGCATTACCATTTTCACAATGTTAATCCTCCCAATACAGGAGCATGGATTTTTATTAGTTCTGCTTTAATTTCATTTTTCAGGTTTTTAGTTTTCATTGTAGAGGTCCTTCACTTCTTTAGTTAATTCCTAGTTGCTTTCCTGATTTCAGCCGTGCTCTTCTCATTGTTGGCATAGAGAAAAGCCATTGATTTTTGAGGGTTAATTTTATACCCTGCTACTTCACCAGAGTTTTGAATCAGCTCAAGTAATTTGGGAGTTTAGTCCATGGGATTCTTTAAATAAAAGATCATGTCATCTGCAAAGAGGGAGAGTTTTACTTCATCTTTCCCTATTTGGATCCCCTTTATGTTTGCATCTTTTCTAATTGCTGTAGCTAGGCATTCTAATATTAAGTTGAAGAGAAGTGGAGAAAGTGGATATCCTTGTCTCGTTCCTGAGTTTAGAGGAAATGGCTTTAGCTTTTCACCATTAAGTGTAATGTTGGCTGTAGGTTTGTGATACACAGTCTTTATTATATTGAGGAATGTTCCATGGATTCCTAGTTTTTCCAGCACCTTCATCATAAAGCTAACCCAGTGATTCTGAATTAAGTGACTTAGTGTGTGTCCGGGGCATTTATTTTTTGCTTGTTTTCTTTCAAGCTGCCCTCATGATTGAAATGAGAAATCAACATTAATTAGCTACAAGTGGGAAATCTGTAGCCCATGATTATGACCTGAGCAGTTGGTATTTGATCCACTAGAATGTTGTCCATAGCCATGATATCAAAATTTGGCTACAGACATGTAATGTGAAATGACAAGAGCAAACAGAGTCTGTGAGTGAAATCTGTCCCATTCTGACTGTGTAACTGTGAGTGATCCAACCTCACTGTCCTCGCCTGTCACATAGAAAAGCTCTTAGGGGACTACTGTGAAGTTTATATCAAAAGTGTATCTACTAGCAGGCTCACAGAAATGATAGCTCTGTTGGTAATTTATCTGACAAAACAAGTCCTTGTTTCTTCATCAGGTAACAACAAACCAAATGAAAAAAAGGTCAGAACAATTACCCACTCACATCAGGGAAATAAAATCTACCATAATAAAATCTGTAGCATCAGACTAAATTTATCTTGAAATAATAAGAAATCCAAATTCTCTCTTGATCTTGTGTCTTTGATGGAGTCTTATAGGTACATTAAGAACTCATTTTAAAGAAAGGTGCTTTCTCATCCAGGCAATAAATGACAAGTTGTAACAAACTCGAATTGTTACAGGAGTGGTTTAATCGCCCCTGCCAGGACAGGGCATGTGTCTCCATGCTGTGAAATAGAGCTATCTTTATATATATATATATATATATATATATATATATATATATATATATATATATATATATATTCCAGACAAATTCTCTTGAGACTAGATCAGGCTTAACCCAGAGATCAGGAACTGAGAAGATCTATAGGGAAGTACTTCACATGGAGCCAGGATGAAGGCTATTCAGAGAAGGGAGTCCTGGGGATGCCAGATTGGACAGTAGGTAGAAACACAAAGAAACTCTAAACCTATCCCAACAGGCAAACAGCCAACATCTGCATATCTATCATGACTAAGAATATCACTTTAAGCTGAGTGCTGGTGGCTCATGCCTGTAATTCTAACTACTCAAGAGGCTGAGATCTGAGGATCATGATTCAAAGCCAGCAAGGGGGGGGGGCAGGAAAATCCATGAAACCCTCCCATCCAATTAACCACCAGAAAGCCAGAAGTGGAGCTATGTCACAATATGATAGAGCACTAGCCTTAAGCAGAGAACTCATGGACAGTGCCCAGGCCTAGTTCAAGCCCTATGACTGACCAAAAAACGAAAAAGAAAAAGAATATCACTGTAGATTACAGTTACTCCATTCAGTAGGACCTTTCTGCTTTTCCCACATCATTCCTAGGAGAGGCAGAAAGAGCACAAAAGGAAGATGCAGGGAAATTCTGCGGCCCACTCTCACCTAAATGTTGACTGTCTGAGGCTAGAAACTGAGTCTCTTTAAATTAGATGAGAAGTTGGACTTTTGATTTAGATGGCATTTGACCTTCCAATAACTTGAAAATGAGATGCTTCTAATGCTGCAAAGCAACCAGAAAAATCTATGCCAGGAACCCAACATAATGACCAAGGGAGAGGAAGGGTGAACCAATAGAAAAGGTTTGGTATAAAATGGCATGAGAGAAAAATTACATTTTGTGACTGCATCCCACCAAGTCCATCACACACCATACTCATGTCTGTTTCTGGGTGAGCAATCTGATGATCCTTTGACTATTGCAGATTACAAGTGCACAGAAAATTTAAAATGGTATCAGGACCCTTCTGACACTGTTCATTCTAGTTCTGTAGCAGCTCTCCCAGATTCTTTCAAGCTAAATGCTTTCCTGACATTTAAAAAAATTGGTGCCAGCCATTAGCTTACATGTCACATAACTTATTTAATTCTTATTTAATTTTATACAAAGTGCATCAGAGGAGACAGGCCACTGTATCACTTCTAATTTTTTTTCCTGCAACCTTAGCAAAAAGATATCACCTTTTCTGTTTGGTATAGTTGTATAACTCAGTGTGTTGGTCAGAATTTTCTGCACTAATCAAGTACTTGATAGAAACAACTTAAAGGAGAAAAGATTTATTTTGGGCTCAGTTGCATATGATTTCATGCACCATAGCAGGGTGAGAGATGGTAGAACAGAGCTGCCTCACATCATGCCAGCAAGAAAGAAGGCAGAGAGCTGCCAGTACTTATGGACTTCCTCCATTTTGTTTTCCCCTTTGTTTCCACCCTTAGCTCCTAACCCGTGGAATCTGCCCATAGTTAGTTCTCTCTGGAAACAACCTCACCAATTCATCCAGACATGTACTTTACTAATCTCTTGTGTGCTTCCCAATTCAGTCAAGACTAACAATAACATGTTCACTCCTTGTTGACTTGATATCAAAACATATCTCCCTAAATGCTAATATTTCATCCATAGCCCACAAAATGCTCAGGTCCATCTCATAGTCAAATACATTCAGCTATCTCCAGCAGCCCTCATGGTCTTAGGAGTTTCAACATTGTTTGATCCAAGTTTGATGTCTTCTCCAAGACACAACTCAAACTCTTAGCTGTAAGCTTCTGTAAAAATAAAATCCAAATTACATATTTCCATAATATATAACACAGACTAAATGTTCATATTACAAAAGTTAGAATGGGGGCCTAGAAAGATGGAATGGGATCAAAATAAGATAGAAGTCTAGCCTGGCAAACTCAGTCCTGTAGTTCCTTGTTGGAAATCCAGAGCACATATGGGCAGGATATAATATTCAAAAGGTTTAAGAAAAAATATATATATACAAAAATAAAACAAATAAAGTAAAAAGGATTAAGAAGACCCACCCCCTACCATCTTGCTGGCCATAGCCCCTGTCCCTCTTTCTTGAACTGGCTCTGCTTATCTTTGGCAAATCTTCCATGTCTCTGGCATCTCCAATTTCCATTTCATCTTTGGCTTCTCATTTACAGGTTCATTTCACGCTCTCAGAATCATGGCATGCCACACACTACCTCTCAGGACTTACTTTGAAATCTGGGTAGAAGCTTTCATGACAGCATCACTTTTGCCTGCAAAAGCAGCATCCTATGGACAATGATAAACTTTGTTTCTAGTTCAGGCAATAGGTGAGATCTTTGGACCCATAGCCTCTAATTGCATGTATGAAATGAAAATGGAGAAAGATTTCCCTCTCAACTGTGAAATACTATGCTAGCCTGCACTGTGTGGTAGATCTCTTCTCAAAGAAAGTCTTTCAAATGAATTGAAATCTTTCTACTCTTAAGCCTGGAGTCTGACTACTTCCTAAGATCACCTCAAGACATCTTTCTATTTTCTTGATGTACTTGGCATTCCAAAGTACTTAGCTGCTTTTTAATGGCCCTAATCTCTTTAAGTATCACATATTTCCTTAGATACAACTTTGAGCCATCTTTTTTTTCTAGGCAAATTGTGAGGTTTTTGGTTTGTTTGTTTTTTGTTTTTTGTTTTTCCAGAATGAATGTTATTATCTCCAAATCCAAAAACATATGGTCCTGTATTCCATACTGAAGAAGAGGAATGTTACCATTAATCTCAGTAGTCTCTTCCCTCTCTTCTTCCTTTTTTTCTCTCTATTCCCTCTTCTCAAAAAGCTCTGAGCTCCATCATTTCATAGCCACCCCTGTGTCCAGTGGTTATAGTCTAGAAATTGCAGACATAGGACCGTGGGTCCAGTGCCATCAAATCTGTACAAATCCCAAAACAAATGTGGTCATAGAACATACTCATTTCTGTTTAGCTCTATTTCTTTATTGTCTACACAAACACCATCACACAAGAATGAGCAAGTGTTTCAAAAATTGAGGACAACTACTAAAGACTTTAGTAGAACATTTTTTTCAACCCTGCATTTCATCTGGTTATACCCTGTCCCAAAAAAGTTACAGAAGAGGGGCTGGGAAAGTGGCTCAGTAGGAGAGTGCTTGCCTTCCATGTTTGAGGCCCTGGGTTTGATTCCTCAGCACCATATAAGCAGAAAAGGCCAGAAGTGGAGCTGTGACTCAAGCGGTAGAGTGCTAGCTTTCAGCTGAAGAGCTGAGGGACAATGTCCAGGCCCAGAGTTCAGGCCCTACAACCGACACACACACACACACACACACACACACACACACACACACACAAACTTACAGGAGAAATTTTCCCTTTCTCTGTGGCCCCCTCAAAGGCATATTTAATTCCCAGTCTTGCCACCACCCTTCCAACTGAGGGATTTCTACCTCTCCTTTTACAAAGCAGGAAGAATATTATGACCCACCTTTGAGAAATCTAACTATGTACAGAGGTTTTAGCACCTTTTTTCTCTCTTTCTCACTGCTTGCATTTGTTTGTTTGCAGTACTGGAGCTTTGAACTTAAGGTCTCATGCTTACTAAGCAGGTACCCTACCACTTAACTTACATCCCTGGCCTGTTTTGCTTTATTTTTCAGATAGGATCTCTAACTGGGATTACAGATAGGCACCACCACACTACGCTTATTGGTTGAGTGAGGAATTTCACTAACAGTTTTCTCTAGCTGGCCTCAAACTGTGACCATCCTGTTTGCTGTTTCACAAGTAGTTTGACTAAAATCATGTATCACCAACACCCAGCCCTTTAGTACCTTTTTCTAAAAGTATACTTATAGAAGGATGAATTTATCCCTCTAGAATTACTGGGGTTAACTGGAACAATCACAATGGATTCTACATAGCCGGCACATTGGTGCGAGTTGGCATCATGAGTCTGTGACATAACTGAGTAAACCATCAGCCATTTCATACATCAACATACCCACTCTCCACCCGTGCCTGGCAGGCATGCCCACACACTCCCCAGGAACAGTCTGCTACTCTCAGAGGCCACGTTGTCAAATTCTGATAGGCAAACAAAGGCATTCCTTTCTCTAAAACATTACAAACCCCATAGTTATGAAATTCCTTTTCCAACAGGTATTTTTTTAAGCAACAGAAAACAGTTTTTCTATCTTTCAATGACTATTTCCTCAACTACAAAATCACCCAGCCAAAGGTTTGAAATTGCAGCTGGTATTGAACTAATTAAGTTTTTAAACAAGGTGCCTTCCTCTTTCCCTAGTTATAGTATGACTTTAATTTCTTCTAGCTGCCCTTATATATAGATGTGGCATAAACTCACACGGCTCTACTTCAGATTTCTGTTTGCAGAAACTGTGTTGGGAGATGAATACAAATCACTGTTTATCCACCAAACACTTATATCACATTTCTTGTGTGGCAGGAAGTACTCTCACTACTTTATAAACACCAGTTCGTTTAATCCAAATGGCAGCCTTATGAGTAAGCCTTATCATCACTTCTACTTCCATAAGAAGGTGAGAGGGACCTAAACCACAGGCAGGCTGTGACTTAACCAAGGTTAAATGCTAGTGATTTGTAGGTTTCATAACCAGTCAGCCTTGCTCTGGAGACCATATTTTAGCCAATAGGCAAAACCTCTTTCTTCATGTTAAAAAAATCCCATTTCTCATTCTTTATCTCACTTAAAAATCATCTCTAATGTAGGAAATGTTGTCATCATTTTTAGACATAGGAAAAAAAAACTAATGTTTAAATGGCTAAGGGATTTTCCAAGTTACAAGAAGACAGATCTCAAATTCTGTAAGACTTGTAAATCCAAAATCTGGCTACAGCAGATTGCCTTTTACTTATTTAGGTCTATTCAGGGTGGTATATGAAGGGTGAACATGGAGGAACTTTTGCTATAGAATCTTAGTGCACCATTTGACTTTGCTACCAGTATAGTCATTCAATCAAGTCTTTAATTCAGAGCACATGTGCCCAGAGGGTCTTATAATGAATCCATTTTGTAAATTACAGAGAAAGCTATAAATTATTTCCACATAAAGGGAGCATAGATCAAGGCTGCCATATTCCCAAGAGCATTGTGTTATACTCTTAACCTAAATTGTATTTTCTCCTTGTAAATGGGAACAAAATTTATATTGTTTTGACCTTTGGATCATAGGATCTGGCATTTATTCCATATATTTCTCAAAAGAATTCACAAAGATATGCAGCCATTTAACCTTCTCCTAGAAGACATACAGTAACTCCTTCTTTATAGATTGGACTATTGAACATTTCATACTTTGATCATTATTTAGTGCAATTTATGACTTCTAAGAGGCCATTTGTCAATAACTCCTGAATGATTTTCCAAAACAAGTGCAAATAAGAAAGAACAATTTATTCTAATCTCTTTGATGGGCTCCTGATTATTATGGTATTGATCTCACCCTATCATGATGACATAGGATGGTTAATTCAAGGTAGAGATAACAGAGATGCTGAATACACTTATCACACTGATACAGAAGCTCATTTAGGTTCAACTTTCCCACCTTTACCTTGTAAAGGTACTCTCTCCAAGATCAACCATGATATTCAATCATGCCTTGTTTTCCATGGTTTTTATCAAATGGGACAGAATTCACATGTAACTTAAATGCATCCATCTCCTCATATCCTTTATATTATCTCTAGATTACCTACAGTCTCTAGATCAATATAAATGGTCCAAAACACTGTGTTTTAGGGCATAATTGACAAGGGGAAATTGTGTAAATGTTTAGTATTGACTCAATATTTGCTTCCCAAATATTTTGGACCTATGGAATAATTGGCCAAACTGTACTTATTGAACATATAATATGAATAAGTCACTAGATTGACCAGTAGGATTTGAAAATAAATTAAGCATAACTCCAGGCTTCAAGAAGTTTGTGATTTAGTAAAGAGAGAATTACAAATAAGCACAAAGAATATTGTGAAACAAATACTGATAATATAACCTTATAAGATACAGTGGTTACACAAAGAAAGTGAAGAGCTAAAGTAACTCCATTTTGAGATTAAACCCACCATCTTGTGCTAGGCTGCCCTCAGAGTAACCCCAAGAGGAAGAAAAAACAATTCTCAGTTGCCATCAACTTTGCCCACCCTTAAGAAACAGAACAATTGCCCCAGTGTTCCAGGAACAGAACATACAGATTTTGCAACCATCGAACCGTCAAATGTGGACCAATAGTTCAAAAAAGGAAAGTGCGGTTAGGGTAGACTCAAACCTCGGTACATGGGCCAATAAAAAATCACTATGCAATCATTATAAATGTTAACTAATCATGGAACTGCTTGTGTGGGAATCCCCTAAACTTGTTTTATAAAAGTTATGCTGGTTTTGTGCTCGGGGCCTCTTAGCATCACTGGTTACTGAGTGCATGGAGGACCAAGCTCGAGCTTGCAAATAAACGACTCTTTTGCTGTTTGCATTTGCCGTGGTCTCTGGTGGTCTTTCAAGGGTCCCGAGTCTGTACAACGTTTCTGGGGGCTCATCCGAGATTCCCCTCATAAGACCCTCCAGACGCCCCACCACAGAGTCGCAAAAACCAGGCTGGTAAGTTAAGACATTGCCTCTTTGTGTTTTATTTGTATTTTTGGTTACCTGCGATGGGCAGGTTTGTTGGCAAAGAGTCTTGGTGGATGCACTAAAAGACTGCCAATGGGATCTGTGGGAGATGTCCCAAGACTCCTCTGTTTAGTGCAGGCGTTTGTTTTGAGCAACTCTCTGGTCAGTGGGACAGTTTGTGGAGAAACTCTCCATTTGTAGTCTGGGAGTTTTGGTTTGGCAATTTACCATGTACAGCATGTCTTTGTCTTAAGTTGTGTCTTTGTGTTGTGTGTTCTGTTTGTATTTTGAGGTTTACCTTAGCCTTAGGCCTTGGCCCCTAAGGGGAGGGTGTCTGAGTATGGGGAAGAATCTGCCAGTCTGAAGGGATGGCTGCTAGGGACCTATTTCCCTTGCCCCAAGATGACTGGGACTTCTCTTCCACCTTCAAAGGCCCCTGGGTCAACATTTGCAGGAATCTAAAAGTAAAATCCTCTGGAGGTGATTAGAAAGGGTTGATGGGATTTGAGTTCCACTTGTAAATGTTCGTGAGATATCATCCATTCACTGAGACCTGATTGTTCTATGTGTTTTTTGAGGTAGGGAAGTTCTGGGTGAGAGTGACAGGCTCACTCAGCATACCCTTGGGTTGTTGTCTAGTTTTGTTTTAGAATTGGTACCAGTTTTAAATTTGGATCCTTGGTTTTTGTGTTTATTTGTGTTTTTGTTCTTTATTTGAACATCTCTGGGGGAATAAAAGTTCCAGCCTCCAGCTGGGCTGAGTCACAGAGAAGGCTGTGTGCCTGGTTTTGACTTTTCAGCTAGTCCTGACAATGTAACAATATGTAAAGTGCTCTTCTCTAAAATTGGATAAAAATCAGGCCAGTTTAGTTTCAGGTGACCCCCACCCCACCCCAGCCTTCCTCCAACAAAAGGGATTCAAAAAACCAATTGGTGAAATGCCTTGCTAAACAAGCAAGCCCTGGGAAAATGAAGCTCAACAAAGGTACTTAGTTCAAAAGAAATCTTGTCTTAAATCTTTGTTTAGAAAGTTTAGAAAATGTACGTACAACTGATTTTGATTTTTGCGTGCTTTAAGATCTGAGGGTGTTTTGTATGTGTTTGTGAGCATGTTCAAGATAAAAATTGTCAGCATGCTGTAGCAATTGGGTGAGTTTAAGTTTAAAATTCAAAAGATTATGAGGTTTGGACATTACCAAACCAGGTATTTTCACATGGTTTTAAATAGCTTTTTAAGGATTCTTTAACTTAAAAATTAGAAAATCTGATATTTTAGAATGCATAAGGCTGTTTACACTGTAATCAAGATATCTAGCTTAACAAAAAGGAGAAATTTAGAAGGCAACAGAAGACCTATCTTTAGGAGTAAAGGGTTAACAGGCAGCAGTGAAGTTCAGCTGGTCATGCATGGTGAAATAGACCCTGGGAGGAGTCCAAGCATGGTGAATGAGGGCAAGCTGGCACAAACACAGTTCCTCTAACCCTAAAGAGTCGGATTGGGTGCGTGCCCAATCCACAGGAGTGGCTGAGTGGCCAATCTTTATTCTGTCCCTTTTCCCTGCAGATAGATACTGGAAACATAATGGTAAAAATGAGTGATGTGATTATCTGATTAGCATTGCTAAAACTGCCCCCTTGGATGTGTTAAAATTAAAATTAAGAAGGCCTTAAAAAGGGGGTTAAAAAGTTTATCTGTACAATGTGTTTTGCTCTCAATGATATTCTGCAATTGGATATGTTTTTAACGCATAAAAGTGTTAGCTTCTTGGTAAAGTGATGGTGATTGTCATTCTTGCATTAAGGAAAAATTGTCATTTGAGTTTAAAAGTTTTAATGTGTATCTGTTTTAAAACAAGCAGCCAAGAGGAAATTAGTGACACACTTAACTAAAAACTAAAATATAGAATATTAAAACAGAGATTAATAGGAGGCTTAAAAAATTAGGAATGGATTCTGTATAGAAAATTTAAAAGTAATATTGTTCTCAACATTTGCCTCAAAGTGCAAAAAGGAAAAATTAAGATTACCAAAATAATTGTTTAATTCCTATTTCAGTTTGCTCTTATAGGTTTTGTTTTTTTTTTTGTTTTTTTTTTTTGGTAACAGTTCCCAGCAGGCCCATAAAAAGGAGTGAGGATTCTTGAAAGTTTGTCAGATGTAACTTTGGCTCTTAATAAGTTTCAGGTAAGAGCATGCTTAAAAGATACTTCTATGATAACCACCGTGTTGCTTTTAATTGGAGTAAAGTGGCCTTTTATGAGACTCATTGATCTGCAAACTGGTTCGAAGCCAGTCCGGGCAGTAAAAGGTCCCTGTGAGACTGTCACCTCTACTCAGCCAGCAGAAGGCTGAAAGAGCAAGAAGTTGCTTTAGGACTCAAAGTGGCAGAGTGCTAGCCTTGAGCTGTAGAACTGAAGGACAACACTCAGGCTCTGAGTTCAAATCCAGCAACCAACTAAGGGAAATGTCAATGAGGCATTTTTCCCAATGTGGAGAAGATACTCCTGGAACAAAAGTAATGGAGAAGCATCCAGAGGCAGTAAGCCACAGCTTGGATGGCAGAAAAAATGTCAGATCCTAGAATCATTTGTGCATGGCCCTTCAAAAATTGGTCAGAGGCAGGAGGTCATGAGAAGATAGTTTGTAAGCATGCCTAATGTCCGTGACTATCTACCTTGTAAGGAACGGGAACTTGTCAGTCACCTGTGATAGTACTAAAAAGCTAAGGTTGTAAAATGTGGAGGATAGTTTAAATCCCAACCCCTGTATGTGCCAAAAGCCCTGATTGGCAGTAACTTTTGAGCTGACGCCAGCTACATGAAATTCATCTGCTCAGGAAAGAAGTTTGTAAACCTGAGAGTGTTTCTATTGATATCTGTCTGAAGGTCTGCATAGGTAACTCAGGCATTGTTAGGATCACTAGAGATCACATTCCTAAACCATCCAGATAGATGCTTTTGCAAACCAGAAGGCTAATTTTAAGCTACACTGCTATAGCCAGAAAAAAGTTCTGTGCATTTGTCAAAAGTTAAAATGTTGTTCTTAATGACATCTAACCCTGGTAACCTCTTTGTAAAATAGGCTAAGGTTATAGGTTTCTGGCTAGGTAGGATCAACACCCCTAAATCAGCTTGAAAAAGTTACAGAAGATGAATCTTTGCCCATCATCCCCTTTTATGAACAAGGGACCAGAATCACTTTTTTTTTTAATGTGGCAAAATAGACAAAAGGAAAAGCCATGAGAAATAGTAGTACAGGCCTGAGCCCTCTATATCTGCCTAGAAAATCCTAGTCTTATTAAAAGAACAATCTAGTTTAAAAAGTTGTCATCTTGGTAAATTGTCCTGGGCTATTGTCTGCATGGTCTTAAAACCAGTGGGGTCACAGCCTGCCAAGCCTATGCAATGTATCCTTGACCAATATGTGTAGGAACTTGCAGCCCAGCATGAGGTGTGACAGTCCCTTGGAGCCACTGAGAGACCCTGCTGCTGCACACCCTAATGGGTAAAGTTACATGACAGCCTGAAATCTACATCATCACCTAGACCACCTTCACTGCCTGATTCCATCACCTGTGACTGCTTCCCTGTTGACAGCTGCTAAAACTAAGATCTTGTGGGACATTCTTTTGGTGATATCCAGTAACCTTCTCTACTCCCACAGTGGATATTAGGGGCAAGGATATCACTGGCTTGCCTTAGACACTTCAGGGTCATAGCCAAGTTTGGCTCTGGTGTGGTAATAACTTGCTTCTTCCTGGGTGTGGATTAAAGATAAAGAAGAGATTTTTGTTTGTTTTAATTTTTATTTATTGTGAAAATACTGTACAGAGGGTTTACAATTACATGGGCAAGATAATGAGTACATTTCTTTTCAAGCATTGTTGCCTCCTCCTTTGTTTCTCCTTCCCTATGTCCCTCCCCCAAGGTATAACCCCACTTTTACTGTTGATGTTGGTATAATTTGTGGAGGGGAAGGGAAAAAACAAATTGTTTAAATAGGGATACAGGTGGACCCATTGCTACAATGAGATGTACAAGTTGTTATGTCAAAAAATGAACTTTTTTTTAAATCAATGGAGGTAGTAAGAGAAATGTGACCCAGCCCTACTCTTAGCCTTAAAATCTAGCAAGCTTCACCATCCCAGTGGTGTCTTGAGGCTGTTCTGAGATAACTTGGTTCCACAAGCCAAAGAAAAAATGGGCAGTTTTAAACTCTAGCCACAAAGAAGCTCAAGGAATTGTAAAGAAGAAGAGAGTAGTAAAGAAAGCCTTGGGAAAGGAATTGGGGAAAAAATTGGTATCCTCTGGATAAAAAAAAGGATTTAAAAAGTAAGGATTGTCTTAAAGTGTTTGTAAAGAAGACAAATCTCAGAAAGTTTATGTAGCAAATGGTATGAGTATGTCTTAAAATTGGAGCTTACAAGTAGAGCTGGTATAAAATTAACTTAGCTGTGATATATGGAGTCAGGACTGGTGGAAGAAAATGTAAGGGCCTTTAGTACTTTTAATTTTGTTACTCACAGACTGGTATCCTTTGTAAAAGAGGGGACTAGCACAGTTCAACTATTAGTTCTGAGATCCCAATACCAAACTGTGAATATAGAAGATTGTGCCAGTTAAGGGACCATGATTGGCCCCCAATTTTCTAGAAGAGGAGGGAATGAAGAGCTAAAGTAACTCCATTTTGAGATTAAACCCAAAATCTTGTGCTAGGCTGCCCTCATAGTAATGCCAAGAGAGAGAAAAAAAACAATTCTCAGTTGCCATCAACCCTGCCCATCCTTAAGAAACAGAACAATTGCCCCAGTGTTCCAGGAACAGAACATACCGGTTTTGCAACCATTAAACCATCAAATGTGGACCAATAGTTCAGAAAAAGGGCAGTGTGGTTACGGTAGACTCAAACCTCGGTACATGGGCCAATAAAAACTCACTATGGGACCTGGGAAGGTGGCTCAGTGGTAAATTGCTTGCCTTGCATGCATGAGGACCTGGGTTCGATTCCTCAGCACCACATAAGCGGAAAAAGCTGGAAGTGGCACTGTGGCTCAAGTGGTAGAGCACTAGCCTTGAGCTGATAGATCTGAGAAACAGCACCCAAGCCCAGAGTTCAGATAAATGTTAACCAATCATGTCACTGCTTGTGTGGGAATCCCCTCAATTTGTTTGTTACATGCTATAAAAGCTGTGCTGAGGGGCTGGGAAGGTGGCTCAGTGTTAGAGTGCTTGCCTTGTGTGCATGAGGCCCTGGGTTCAATTCCTCAGCACCACATACGCCAAAAAAAAAGCCGGAAGTGACTCTGTGGCTCAAGTGGTAGAGTGCTAGCCTTGAGCTGAAGAGCTGAAGGACAGCACCCAGGCCCAGAGTTCAGGCCCCACGACCAGACCCCCCCAAAAAAAAGAAAACAACAAACAAACAAACAAACCAAAAAGCTGTGCTGATTTTGTGCTCAGGGCCTCATAGTGTCACCGGTTACTGAGTGCACAGAGGACCAAGCTTGAGCTTGCAAATAAATGACTCTTTTGCTGTTTGCATTGGTTGTGTTCTCTGGTGGTCTTTTCGGGGTCCCGAGTCCATACAACAAAAGAACAACCAATTGACAGAACTGGACAGTATAAGCTCAGAGGGGAACACTTTTTTTCTGTGTCTTAAAGGATGAGTAGGAGCATAAGGAATGTGAGAAAATAGTAGTTAGGTTATTACTAGTCGTGTATTATGATAGTAGACTATTAGTATAGTAGTATATTAAGATTAGTAGTATATTAGGATATGTTAGTACTATTTAGGACAGTAGTACTATTTACGATAGAAAACTTGACTAGAATCAGATTACAAACACCTTGTAAACTGTGAAAATGGTTTAGATTCTGTTTACTACGCCCAACAGTAGAACAAAGATGAATGGGATTTGGTTTCTCTTGTAGAAGATCCACATGCTTGCATTCTGTAGGGTGAATAGAGAGGCCAAGGCTGCAGACAGGGAGGTCAGGTAGAAATCTTGCTAAGAGCTCAAAGGAAACACATTCAGGAACAAACTCTGAGACAATGGGATAGAATTTTTTTAAGCTAAAGGATAAAATTGATCAGATTAGGAATCTGAAGGAGAAAACATGGAAGATGACTATTGACTTGTATAGCTTGGGGTGATCATGCCATTTTCTAAGATTAGAGCAGAAATGAAAAACTTAAGTTGATTTAAAAAGAAAATAGTAGAAAACTCTTAAAATGATATAATCTTAAAGAGAATGTACCACCTCTGGAATCCACAATGTGGAAGCCAGATAAGCCTAGGGATTAATCCAGTCAGCCAAGTCTACCCTTCCTTCACCCCATATTTCCACTCTGCACATTCTTGCTGACACAGCCTGGTGTTCTCTGTTCCATGTATTACATGGGACACATTAAGTTGCTCTTGGGTAAAAGGGAAGATGTTCACCGAACTACCTCTTCTGCAGATCAAGTACCTGCCTAGAAGCCACAGGAACTGTTCCCTTTAGTGTTGCTTCTAGAATGGAGTCAAATATCCTCAGTCACTGACAGAGGAAAGGAGGCTCCACAGAGAGGGGCCAAAGTTTAGCCTTTCATAGAGCAAGAGAAGGAAGGGATGGAGCAAAGTCCTGTGGCTAAGGAAGAATCAGAAAGCATAGGAACCATGTAGGACTTGACCTGGTCTGCTGCAGGGAACACGGGAGTTAGCAGGTTTTCCCTGTCAGGTTGTGGAGGTAAAGGTATATGGGGGAACAAGTAAAACTATAAATTTAAGGTGGCAAGTGATGTTTCTCAAATATAAATAGTTCAAATTATTGATGTTTTAGCCTATAAGAGGACAAAGGAGACATCTTAAATCATTAAGTATTTCAGTCCCCAACTTGATTTTTGGCCTGTATATCCAGTCCTAAATATTTTGCAGGCAGTGGAATCATTGATATTCATTTGTTTTATTTAAATGTTCAAATTTAAAGAGCTTGACACTACCTTTAATACAGTCTAAGAACTCCTTTCCTCTTTCAAACCAAATTCCTTTGATCTTCTTCACAGAAGGAAATGGAAGAACTCACACCTCAGACTTTGCCTTTACTTCAAAACCAGCCCATTTTCAAATGAGATTTTCCTTGAATAGAAGAGTTTAGAATTCAGCCCCAGATAGCTTAGTTAGGAAGGCATCCTGGCAGACAAAGTGTATATTTCTAGTTGTTGAAAATTCCATGTCTACTTTAGAAGTTTCAGTCCTCTGAATCCTTCTCAGATCCTGGAAGTCTGTGTCTACCCACCTAAAACCACTTCAAGCATTTCAGGAAACACAAACAAGTTCTCTCCTTTGTTTAACTTTAGTCTTATTTAAGAATTTTTGCCATGCTTATCACTGAATAAACTAAAACCTTACAGTGAGCACAATAAGGTTTTATTCAAATAACTCTGGTTGAATGTGATATTTTTTAATAAAGGAGCATATACTCTAGAACATGTCACTTTTGTTCATGAACTGAAAAGAATAAAATTCTTTCTGTTGATTCATCATACCACCAAAAATTATAGTAGGAATACCAGCTCCTTTGCTGTACTTTGTATTTACATAAGTGGATATATACCTATCCATATATGCATACACATTTGTGTGTATCCACTTCCCTATTTAGCAAGGACTCAATTCAATTGATAACTTAAAATTCTTGACTCTCCCTTGGCTGAACAAGAGGATTCATTGTTTTGTCTTTTTCAGTTATTTTCCTCAACCTTGAATTTTATCCATAAGGCATTTGGTAAAGGCCTTTTGCTATATTAGAAAGGTCAACTTCATTGCCACTGTTTTTCTAACATGTTATGCATTGAATAAATTATTTTATTCCCCCTCTTACATAGTTGTTGAAATTGCTGGAATGCACTAATGTGATAACTGTTGACTTTCATCCTGGTCACTCAGTTCCACAAAGTCAGACTGATCAAAGACTAAGTTATATCTCACCTTTTCATCTCTCTGCCTACCAGGAAGATGGAAGGTAAACAGCCAGGTATAAGCCCCAATTACCAATACGAAGATAGAAAATAAATGGCTTTCTTTTTCTCACTTTAAATGTATGTATGGGTTGGTGTAAAATAAATGTCAGAGCCAGGAGGATGTGCTAGCCTTCTTGTTGCAAACAATGGGTTCTAAATGAGAACCGATAGAATGGTTAACCCCGAGGGCAGATAAACTGACTACCACGTGTCTTCAGTGAGTGCCATAACATCATGTTGAGTTTGAGCAGGGCCCTACTAGTGCACTTAACTTGCCTTTGCTTTTGAATTGTTTAGGTTAAAATTCTACTGGCATATCACTATTTGTACTTCTGCAAGAACCCATGTACAACATCCATGGTTATGAGATTTAAAAGATATCCAAAATTACAAGGAAAGATAGACACAACCGGATATTATTATTTTCTAGAACAGAAAGTTAATAAGAATAATACCAAGGGACCATAAGACACTAATACTTTCTTTTGAAAATTTTAATTAAGGGAGAAAAAAGGCTCTAAACAACTCCCTTTTGCATGTGGGTTTTCCTCTTTTTCCTGGCTGCTTCTTTGGCCAAATTGCTCTTTTATTTGCCTGAATTAACTAAAATAATTGGTTATTTTATATCCATTCTTTAAAAGATTCCCCACAAACCCTTTTTTCTCAGTCCTGTGGTAATTGTGAGGATATGTATTCAAATTATAGAATCATTCAGCACTGAACTCTGAAAACCCCATGCCTTTGCTCATTTCTGTGCTTAGCTAGGTTGCCCAAGTACCTGTCCAAGCAGGGTGCTGTGTGATCAGGAAATTCTGCCACCAGTTTGTGTAAATTCTCAACATATAGACTTGTCACCAAGCAATGGTATAGAAAACTGGCTCTCTGAGGTTTGCTCCAGAACTAGCAGGAAGGCAGATATGTCTAATACCCATTGATCTATCCATGTGTTTATATTCTTGTCTATTTATGCCATATTAATAAGTATCCAATTCCTCCTAGAAAGGCCTCCACTAGACTGTGATTTGGTATTTGTCCTTGGCTTTTAGTAGGGCAATTTAATAACTGGTCATATCAAATAGGCTTCAACATTTGGATAGTCTGTTACATAATTTACTTTTCCTTCACTATGTAAAATTATTCTAGAATTTAATGTCAAAGAACTCCATCTCCCTGCAGAAAATGTCACATTTATTGATTTCAGCTTGGGGTGTGTATGTGTGTTTGTGTGTGTGTGTGTGTGTGTGTGTGTGTGTGTGTGTGTGTATTACATTGCTCATCTTTCCACTGTCAGGAAGCTTGACATAACTCTAAAAACAACCTATGGCTAATAATTAGTAACAAGAAATCTTTTAGATAATCTACCTGATTCTTTCATAATTTGGTGCTGTTTTTCCATTAACTTTTACTTGCATGGTATTTGTATCTTCTGCTTTATGTCACTGAAACTCTTTGTTGGAAAGAGTGTAAAAGTAAATTCAATGAAGTTGTCTTATTTTTGGCATAATGATTTCTGATTTTAAAGTTAGGATAAGTTTTTTTTTTACAGAAATTGTATTCCGATACTTTATCTTTTTCTCTGAAAACAGAAAAACCCAGACATGAGCATAATAGATTAGAATAGATACTAAAAATTAGTAAGTAAATATAAATAATTTTATATAACTCACAAGGTGAATGAGGGAGATTTGGGAACATTTTCCAGAAGCCAAGAAATTGAGGATAGTTTTGGTAGTTTTTTTATATTCAATTATATACTTATATAAAATTATTTTAAATATGTGATCATTATAGTACTGTTATATTTCTGACTCTTCTATTGGTTGTTGCCTTTTTAAGATTATGACACACAACTTAGTCCCTTCTGGTTTATATAACAGTATCTGACTCTGGTAGGGTTTCAGTAAATATTTTTGAATGACAAAGATTTTTCACCTATTGAGAGATATTGCTCTTTTTAAAAATGTTTCAAAGAGCTTTGCAATCTGTTGAATTCAGTGTGTGTGCTTTCATCTGATGTTGCCATAGATACGATTTTATCTATGATCAGGACACAATCAAATTAAAATGAGCCCACATCCGAGTATTGGTCTCACTGTTGATGAAATATATTATAATCAACTCTGAAAAACAGACTGTCATCTTTAGAATCTAAAAAGATTTAAGTAAGCTATTAATAATCATTTTCTTTACTAACTTTGGCTAAAAATGATTGCCCAGAAAATATAAGCAGAGGTGTGATAGTTGTTTAAAGCAAAATCATTAAACCTGCTTTTGAGTTTTGAAAAGCCAGACTTGCTAAAACACTCTTAAGTGGCTCTGCACAGTTTTATTTCTTTGAATGGCGCCTGTTCTTATCCAGCTGTGAAGAGACTGTAATCTCATTAAGAACTGAGGTGCAAAGTTTAAAGCAAATGTTGAAGGGCAATCTAATTACTTCATGAAATCTTAAATGTGTTCAAGACCATTGACGAAGGTTCTTAGTTTTAACCAAATTTTCATCTGACTCTAGCAATATATATAAATGCATACAGAGCCACAGAGACAGGCATTATCAGGCAAGAATTTTTATGTATTGTACACTGTACATTCATTCCAGGTGTTTGAAAGAGTGCCTTATACCAATCTGTTCTCAGCAAACATTTGTTCAATGAATATAAAAAGTTCATGCTGAGTGAAAACTTGCATTTCACTTTTAACTCTACAGTAATCCAACTAAAATTTTCTCATAATTTCATTTATGTAAAATTAATTGGTACAGGAAGTCCAGAAAGAAAAGCAAGGGACATTCAAGCTGTTCTGAGACTATCAGTGTTTAGCTCCATTGTGTGATGCCTCCTAAAATTTGGAACTTCTAGTTTATCCCATGATCAAACAGCCTGAAACTTATCTTGGCATTAAAGCAAATGTTTAGCAAGGGAAATCTACCACCTGCACTCTCTACCTCACATTTCACAACCATCCCCCAGTCTTCCTCCCCAACAAGGCAAAAGCAAACCAAAACAGAAGATATTCAAGTAGAATTATAATTAAGCTCCAACCTTCAAAGTATTACCTGTAACTCAGCTTCCCTGCTTAACCATGAATCTTTGAGATTGTAGAATGATTTCTTTTTTAAAAAAAATACTGTTAATACGTTGTACAGAGAGGTTGCAGCTACACGAGTAAGGCAATGAGTTCATTACTTGTTGATCATTGTTACCCCTTCCCTTCCTTGTTCCACTATCCCTTCCCTCCCTAATTCCCACAGTCTTATCCCAGCTTCCCCCACACTGCCTGAAGTTGTAAAGTTCAGCATTTTGTATTCCCCTACGCCGCCCCAGATTAGGGTATCAAAATCGAGAGAGTGACAACAGGGTATATGCCATAGGGGAAAGAACATACAAAGGAAACAACATCAACAAAAGATAAAATCACATAGTACAATTAAAACTAATGACAGACCTCTTGTGTCCACATCTTGGAGTTCATTTCACCTAGCAACATCTTATATGGTCATTTGTACATGTTTTTTAGCTTTTCAACTTATCAGATAAGATTATCCTAGATGTATACTAATTATTACAAATAAGGAAAACCGTGGGACCTAAATTTCTTTTGGACTGGGTAATTTCACTTAATATGATTTTTTCCAAGTCCTTCCATTACCTAACAAATGAGGTAGTATCATTCTTTCTGATGGAGATATAGAATTTCATTGTATATATACCACATTTTCTTGATCCATTCTTCTTCTGAGGGAAATCTGGGTTGGTTCCATATCTTATTGATGGTGAATAATGCTGTGATAAACATTGTGCTAGTAGCTTTAGTACGGCTTTGTTGGTGATCTTTGGGTAAATGCCCAAAAGTGGGATTGCTGGGTCATAGGGGAGCTCTGTGTGTAGTCTTTTGAGGAACCTCCATACTGCTTTTGAGAGTGGCTGAACAGGTTTACAGTCCCACCACAATGCAGTAGGGTTGCCTTTTGGCCACATCCTCAGCAATATTTGTCATTATTAGATTTTTTTATTAATACCATTCTATTTGGTGTGAGGTGGAATCTCAGTGTTGTTTTGATTTGCATTTCTTTTATGGCCAGAAAAGTTGAGCATTTCTTCATGTATCTACTGGCTATTCTTATTTCCTATTGGAAGAAGTTTCTCTTTATATCTTTAGCCCACTTAGTAATGGGGTGTTGTTTCTTTGAGGATTTGTTTTTGGGTGATTTAATGTTTTTGAGTTCTAAGTATATTTTAGATATGAGACCCTTACCTGTTCTATAGCTAGCAAAGATCTTCTCTCAGTCTTTGGGCTTTCTATTGATCTTGCTAGCTATGTCCTTTGCCATGCAGAAGCTCATACAATCCCATTTGTCCAACCTGTCTTTGATTTGTTGTGTTTCTGGGTCTCCATTAAGAAAATTTTGGCCTGTGCCAAGGAGCCCTGGAGTTTCTCTTATTCTTTCCTGTAATGTTTTCAGGGTGTCTGCTTTGACTCTGAGGTCTTTGATCCATTTGGAGTTGATTCTGGTGCAGGTTTATATATAAGGATCTAAGTTTAGTTTTCTACATGTGTTTAACCAATTTTTCCAGCACCATTTACTGAAGAGATTGTTTTTCTTCCATTTTATTTTTTGGCTCCCTTATCTAAGATTAGGTGGCTATAGGTTCATTTCTGGGTCTTCAGTTCTAATCCATTGGTCTTCAGGTCTATTCTTGTGCCAGTACCAAACTGTTTTGATTACTATGGTTTTGTAGTAGAGTTTGAAGTCTGGTATTGTTATTCCTACAGCACTGTGCTTTCTGCTAAGGATTATTTTTGCTATCTGGGGTCTTTTATTGTTCCATATGAATTTTTGGTTTGCTTCTTCTATTTCATTGAAGAATGAGGTTGATATATTGATGGGTATTGCATTGCATTTGTAGATAGCCTTTGGCAGAATTGCCATTTTCACCTCCCTATCCAGGAGCATCGGAAGTTTTTCCACTTCCTTAGAAGGTTCTGCATTAATTTCATTTTTCAGGTTTTTGAAGATTTGGTCATAGAGGTCCTTTACTTCTTTAATTCCTAGTTATTTTGTTTTTTGTGGAGCTATCACAAAAGGAGTTGCTTTCCTGATTTCAGCTGCACTCTTCTCATTATTGGCATACCCTGCTACTTTGCCAAACTTTCAAATGAGCTCAAGTAGCTTGGGAGTAGAGTCCATGTGGTGCTTTAAATACAAGATCATGTCATCTGTGAGTTTTACCTCATCTTTCCCTATTTGGATCCCCTTTATGTTTATATTTTGTCTAATTGCTCTAGCTAAGCATTCTAGAGGAGTGGAGAGAGCGGACATCCTTGTCTTGTACCTGAGTTTAGAGGAAAGGGTTTTAGCTTTTTCACCATTAAGTATAATGTTGGCTGTAGGTTTGTCATACACAGCCATTATTGCATTGAGAAATGTTCCATGGATTCCTAGCTTCTCCAGAGCTTTTGTCATGAAGGGGCATTGGATCTTGTCAAATGCTTTTTCAGCACCTATTGGGATAATCATGTGGTCCTCCTCCTTGCTCTTGTTGATGTGATTTATTACATTAATTGATTTGCATATATTGAACCAGCTTTGCATCCCTGGAATGAATCCTGTTTGATCATGGTGTATAATTTTTTTGATGACTTTTTGAAGTCGATTGGCCAAAATTTTTTGAGAAGTTTTGCATCGATGTTTATCAAAGAAAAGGGTCTATAGTTCTCTTTCTTTGATGGGTACCTGTTTGGTTTTGGGATGAGGGTTATGTCAGCTTCATAGAAGCAGTTTGGTAGTAAACTTTCATTTTCAATTTCATTGAAGAGTTGGAGGAGTATTGGTGTGAGTTCTGCTTTGAAGGCGTTGTAGAATTCAGCAGTGAACCCATCTGGTCCTGGGCTTTTCTTGGATGGAAGGTCTCATTGCTGTTTCTATTTCGGTGCTTGTTATGAGTCTGTTAAGTTGGTTTGACTCATCTTGATTTAGTTTGGGCATGTCAATATTTGCTAGAAATTCTTCCATTTCATCCAGATTCTCAAACTTATTAGCATAAAGTTTTGAGAAATATTCTGAGTCTTGGTTGTTTCTGTGGTGATATTTCCATTCTCATCTCTGAGTTTGTTTATTTGGGTGTGTTCTCTTCTTTTTCTGGTAAGATTTGCTAAGGGTCTGTCAATTTTGTTAATTTTTTCAAAGAACTGACTCTTTGATTCTTTCTATTTTTTTTGGATTCTAATTCATTTAATTCTGATTTAATTTTAATGATTTGTTTCTATCTACTGGGTTGGGATTTGGCTTGTTGCTCTTTTTCAAGGAGCTTCAGGTGCATCATTAAATTGTTAGTTTGAGTTCTCTCCCAATTTGGTGTGGTAAGAACTCAGAGCTATGAATTTTCCTCTGAGTTCTGCCTCTGCCCTGTCTCAGAGGAGCTAGAAATTTGTATGTTCATTTTTGTTAAATATCATGAACATTTGAATTTTCTTTCTTATCTCATTCGTGGTTCAACAGTGTGTAGAATGATTTCTTGTGGCTGAATCAACTTGGCTTGACATTAATTCCAATCATCTTCCCAGCTAGAAGAGAAAATATTCACTAAGGAACCAGAGGACTTCTGCTGATGCTCATCTTTTGCAGAGAGGTATAAACAGAATGAGTCCTAGAAGACCAGGAAAGCTGAGAGGCACAGCTTTTATTTCTTAGCCTAGGGGGCTATAGGCTCTTTTAGCTTTGAGAGGCAGAATCTAGAAAAGCCATTTGTAGAAAGAAGATTCTGGACCAGTGTTCAGAGAAACAGTCATTAATTCCCAGAGTACATGTGATGAGGGTTATTTCTTTGTAACAACAAAAAAATCATAATGAAGGATGAAATAGCCAATCAAACATATAAATAAGGAAATGACACATTGGCTACATGACAAAGCCTGCTATTGGTTCAACTTCAAGAACAATCTATTAAGAAGTCAGCCATTTAAAGAGTTTTGATACTCTATTGAAATTATCAGTGCCCTAAACTCTGATAGCATATGCCCTTCAGGACAATGAAAAAACCAAAGTGATCTGCATAGATGGGTTCTAGATCAAAGAACCTACCAACCAGAAAAAAACCACACTATCTTTTTGTCCTCTCTTTGAATGAATAAAAGAAAATCATTATAAGACATGGAAGTCAGAACACAAAAAAAATGAGCCTTAGATTTAAATAATTCACTTTGCCCAAGTACATTTAAAATTTGAAGGGCTAATTTATGCATAGGATGAGAAACTTCTTGTATTAGGGATATTTTCATTCAATTTGTATACACATTACTTTATTGAAATTTGGCTGAATTCCTAGGAAAAAATAGTGCATCTATTTCTTGTGAAATTTAATTAAAGGAAATACATGTTTGCACTTGCTATAATAAACTACCTAAATGCCATGCAATAATGTGGTATGACAATACTTGATCTGGTATAATTTACCAACACAATACTTTAGGAAGGAAATATTTACAGTATTTTAGATTAACTAAGGCAGCACAGAATTTGCATCAGCTTTGCAAGCCTAGGTACTTCAAACATCACATGACCCCTGTTTATTCTTAATATTAAATACCAACTTTCATCAAATTATCTTAAGAGGTCACCAAGCACCAGCCCACTATAATCTCTTGGTATAGGAGGTTAGAGTTTTGTAAGCACTCCCTCCCAGTCCCAACATATGTGGTGGCAAGAGGCAAAATGATGCTTTCTCTTCACTCCTAGGTAGTTGTGCCATAAGACAGGTAAGACAAGGACATAGTAGTGCTGCAACCCTCAAGTGCCTGTCTTGTATTGGTGTGTCAATTTACACTACAGTCTTCCCTGCAGTCTCAGACTTCATGTAAAATGTGCAGTGCAATCAGTGACCCCCACCCACTTTGGGTATGAGGTAATCATGACTACAATATTAGAAACAGTGTCTACAGTTACAAGGAATGCAAAGCATCGCTCAGCTTCTGAGCATAAGTACAGCATAGAAAAGAGAGAAGGACACTAGAGCCTGCTCATCATAGACCTTCAAAGAACTTATTCATCTTGTTTTATGTGATTGTTTATTATTTTTAATTATAACAGGAATCTTTGATTGCATATTGTTGCAAGCAATTAAAATAATACAGAAGTAGAGAGAATAAATAGAAGTTCCTTTGTACTGGCTGTGACACAATCCTAGTCCTTTCCCAGAAGTAATACTTGGGCATTATCTTACAAGTGTTTCATTTGGGGGCTGAGCCTATATATCTTAATGTAATACAATCAAATGTTCTTATTAGGGTATTCATTCATAATCAAAATTGTATTACATATATATATATCATATAACCATTATACTTTTATATACCTCTATGATGCCCTTGTTGGAACTATGTTGTCAGTAAAACTTGAAAGGTGGATATAATCCAAGAAAGATGGTCACCATTTAAGGTATTGTGGTTATATATTCAATGTTTTGATAGTTCACAGATTTAAAATAGTTAATACAAATCTACAATGAATTTGGCAACAGTTTTAAATAAATCAATATTTTTAATAATAAAGATATGCATACACACTTGAAAATATAATAGTATGTACACGGAGGAGACATTATTTAAGCTATAAATAATGAAATAATGACTAGCATGCAGATAGATTACAAAATCACCTGAAGAAATTAATTCATGCCTGTTGACCAGAGCAACCTAGCCCTAACACACACACCTAGAATTGAGACACACACACACACACACACACACATACACATACACACACCCAGAAAAGTGACATATATCCACACCAGAGCCTCAAAATTTTCTATCAAGCAGGGAGATTCATTTAAAATAAATTCTTAAAATTTTGCAGTGAAGCAGTACCATTGTAAATAGGTCATCATTTAATTTTTAGGTGTGTTTTGAAGAGCAAATAAGACTTTCTATTCCAAAATAGCATAATTACATTTTGATTGCAACATCAGATTTTGCAAGGATCTTGAATCTCAAATACTATAATCATTTATACATAAGTTGGTAATTGCTTTACAAAAATAAACATTGTTGCTGGGGTGTTGTGGTATAGTGTGGGCATAGGTGGTGTTTTCTATTGTCCTTGAGATTTTGTAATTTGTTGAGCTCTATTGTTTTTAGAAAATATCTTTCTGGATTCTGGGTGATTTAAAGTCCCAGCAACACTCTAAGTAAGCAAGAGGAGAAATTACGCTGATGCCTGGGGCTCTGGCAGATCCTGTCTGGGGTGGGATGGTGTATAGCTGCTCACCCATCTCTTTGACCTTTAGCAAATGATTTCCCTCTGCGTACTTGGCTCCAATGGCTTCCTGAGCAAAGGTCTCAGAAAAGAAAGAACATTCAGTCCATTTATCCAACCTTCCCAAGGAAAACATTTTTTGTCTGTAAAGCAACTGTTACTGATCCATTTGCACTCTCACTCCATCACATGCATCATGGTCCCTTTGAGTAGTGAACAGTACTAGGGAACCCATGTAGCCCCATGAACATTGTATTTTACTTTCATGAAGATACAATTCACTAAGTATCTTGTATATATTGCCACTTTTTTTCTAGGAGAAAAGGTTTTGTAAGAACTATATACACATTTGCCCTGATAGGTCATGCTTCTCAAAGAAAATTTTTTTCCCTCTGAAAGAAAAAAATTGAACTAACAAAATGGGTATTTAAGAGCCAGACCAAGACAGTTTTAATCAAGGGAACATATGGGACTCTTTAAGGTACCATATCTTTGGAGTTCCTGTTGTGCTAAGTTTTATGCATATCGGGAGAGTCAGGTAACATTTAATGCTTAATATAACTCTTAACTGGAACATTGATCATTCCAGCCATCTGTGCTCTTCAGAAGCACATCATTGTTTACTACCAAGAGCTTAAGTAACTTGCCCCTAAGCTTCCTAAGCCTCCTAGTTCTAACTTCTTGCCCCTAGCAAAGAAAACACCAGACCCAAAGACGGCTTATCAGATAAATTTTAATAGAGTTCCAAAAAACTATGAACATATTCCCCAAGGTTGCTGATTGTTATCATGGCAGAAAAATAGTTTATTTTCCTCACATCTGTCCAGTTAAAATGCACAGCTTCCTATTGATAAGAAGTCCCAGCAAAAAGAACAACCCAAGAAGAAGGCACACTTGCGGATCTAGCTCATTCTCCCAGCCTCAATGTTCCCAGAGACTGTGTAAGCAACAGTTTAAGGTGACAGCGAATGACAAAGGTCTTTCTAAGCAACGATGAATGGCAAGGCCCTTTCTAGGATGCTCACAAACAGAAGATTGTAGATCTCAAGATTTGAAAAAAATCACATTAACAAACACAATGAACTAAGTATAAAATTTCATTCAAATTTACTATGGCATAACGACAATAAAAATTGAAAGTCCCCACTTAAGAATTTATTTCCTTTGTGTCTTACATTCAAATTTCATTTCTTTGTGAGATCTTTATGGGCTTCAACCATCTTCATTTTCAAAAATAAAAAAGAACATTGTTTTAAACACAGGTGCTAAGCACTTACAAGACTTTATTCATGATATCTCTAATTTTTCTCCAACTTAGTCGGGATGGAATCCTACTATGGAAAATGTTCTCAATTTGAATGTAACAGGTGTGATTTTTTTTTCAGAGAGGGTCTTGCTATGTAACAGGCTGGCCTAGAATGTGCAACCCTAGTACCTGAGGCTACTGAATACTGAGATTACTAGTGTGAACTGCCATGCTGCCCAGCTGATATATAGTTTCCTTTCCGATCTAAATTCTCATAAATAAAGGCATAGGGATGAGAGAAGAGCTTTGTGTTTCAGAGGAAGATGTACTGACTTTCTCTTGAGTTCTGTGGCTTTCGAGGCCACAACTTCAGTAAGTCTCTTTAATCTTGGAATAACAAATCCCCATTCAGTGGGTCTACTGGGACAAAGGGAGTACTGTCAATAAGTACCAGCTCCCAAGCTCCTACCTTCTACAGGAGACATGATGGCTCCTCTGTCACTTCTCTGATAGGTAGAGCTACTGGGATCCTCACCAAATGGCCTGGAGGCGGAGAGCCACTTAAATCAGGAAGAGGGTTGTCTTACAGGCACATTTCAGGTCATGATGGTACCCTTTGATTTAAGAGATACTATTGTTGCTCCAGCTATCTGTGGGGTGTGCTCTTTAAGATATTGGTTTTATTTTGCTGAATTCCAATGCTGGTGATATATGTGTACAGTTGCTGGCCTTTTCTCTCCTCCACTGTCACTAGCTAGAGATGCCATGTACACTTATAAAAAGCCCAATTTAGAACAGAATGCCTGTAGAAAAAGTTAAAGCAACTAGTCACAGAGGTCAACCTCAAATTTCCTTCAAGCTAACTGGATCCAGAAAGTGCATGGAAATCACAAACTTTGGGCAAACTCCATGAGCATAACAAAGAATACATAATATATGTGGGAGCACGACTTACTGTCATCATGGTTGCAAGAAACACCAAGCAGGATCTTGATATACACCTGGTAGCTTTGAGAAACCCTTTTGTACACTTATCCAAAAGTGTTCTAAATTTTAAGGACTTAACTTCTTCCACCCATATTTATAGACTTAAGCTCTAGTTAAAAATTCTAATAAGATGTAAAAAAACAAACAAACAAAAAAGATTGGTTTCTTCTTCAGCATTTGCTTGTTATATAAAGGTAAATTCATGTTTACCAAAAATCATTTGTGAAACGATTCACTGATCTAGGCTAAGATTATATAAGTAGCCATAAATATTTGTCTTCCTCATAAGAAATTATGGAATTATATCAATTTTAAAAATAAAATTTATCATTTTAGTAGCAAATTTTATGAGTATGTTGGATATTTGGATTTTCTTGCATAGCAAGACTTTTAAAAATAAGCTATATTTTTCTGAATTCACATAATCAGTATCTGGCATGTGAATTAGATATAAAAGAAAAATGAAAATCCTCTTGAATTGTGAAAGATTCACTTATCTCAAAATCAAGGAAATTCAGCCAGATTGTTCAGGCTTCCCGCTATGTTCTTCATCTTCCCAATATCCCCTGTGTGATGAACAAGAACATTAACTACTTTCATATTTTGTAGTCACAAAAGAATTTTGCTCCTAATTATTAATATTTTGAGTACCTCATTCAAGAGAAAAATGAATGTAATCACATCAACACACACACACACACACACACATACACAGAGTTAGGGCTTTTCCTTTTAACATTGATATCTCCATTACAATACCTTATTAGCTGAATTATATCTATCTTAACAAAAAAAGGGTTCAAGTTCCTCTTCTCTCCAACTCCTAGCAAGATATGACAGAGTGAAAAAAACAATAAATTGACTGTAGGGTCTAAATGTTGCCCTACCTACATCTCATCAATTCATGTAAAAAAGTGATACAGGCCTTGGCCTGTGTTAAATTGTGAGATGCTCATGAGAGTTTTCTCCCAATGATATTATGCCATAAAGGAATATATGTAAGTGATATTACTTACTCTCTTTGTTGATGCCTCTACAGAAAAAAAATAGATGATAGAAAACACAGTTCTGAACTTTTTGCCAATGACTAAATTTCAGAATCATTCACACTTATCTTACTGAATCTCCTAATCCCATTTACTAAAATCACAACTTCTCTCTACCACGACTATTGCTTTTCTTCTAAAAATAGATACCTAACTGATAGTTTTCCAAATGCTACATATTCAAGATTTCGTGTGAGGATAGGAGTTAAGGAACTAAGCTGAGAGAAACTTATGTCTGGTCTCTGGCTGTCAAACATTGAGTCTCCTTTTAGTTTTCTCCCTGTGGAATAAAAGATCGTGTACATGCAGGGAGGCATAACTTTGATGAAGAAGATGAAATAGGACAGAGTAGTGTCTCACGCCTATAACCCAAGCTACTCTGAAGACAGAGATCAGGAGGATCAGAGTTCAAGGACAGCCTGTGTAAAAATTTATTGAGACCCTATCTTGATTAATAAGCCGGGCTTAGTAGTAAGTATCTGTGATCCTAGTTAGGCAGGAAGTGTAAGTAGGAGTGTCATAGTGCAAGTTCAAGACCCTATTAGAACTAACTAAAACCAGAAGTTGGCTGGAGACATGGCTTAAATGTTAGAGTATCTGCCTAGCAAGGTCCTGGCCTCAAAGCCCATTACAACCTGAAAGAGGAAGAAAAGAATTATAATAGATTGCATCTTTGTTTGGAACAGTCTCTCAAAAGTTTTTGGAAGTGGTGCTGTGGCTCAAGTGGTAGAGTGCTCACCTTGAGCTGAAGAGCTCAGGGACAACACTCAGACCCTGAGTTCAAACCCCATGACTGGAAAAAAATTAAAAAATAATAAATAATAAAAACTTTTGTTACCCCTATTACTTGTGAGCTTTCTCATACAATCTGTCTGAGTTTCCTAGAGATTTACACTGCAAATTCCTTTCCTCCAGCAAAATGGACTGTTGTAAAACTAAGGAGACTAAATTGCATAACCAAATACCATTACCATCATTATCCCATTGCATCACTAAGATTCTCTCTTAGTTAACACTTTCTAAGTAGGCTTACAAGATAAATGGATTTCTTAACCATAAATGGCATTGGCAAGATTCTTCTTTGTCACAAGAAGCTAAAAAGAACGGACAGTATTGATGAAATGTAATAGAATAGTGCACTAGAAGAACAATAAGTTTTAGGTGTGGTAAAATCATAAATTAGATTAAAGTGTGGGTGACAAATGTTGAGTCTAGGCTATTTTCCCAGAAAAACACCACAATTTATATGGTCAATTTTCAATTATCTGCCTAAGGAGAAATAGCAATAATGGCAATTATCCAAAAGAGTAGATAATGAACAAATTCATTTCTATTTGTCTTTGAAAGATTGTTTTGTATTCTAAAACCAACATTTGAATGTGAATGTATTTTATATTCTAGAAAGTTACAATGCTTTTAACTTAAATAGTGAAGTTGCACTTTAAAATTCAAAGTATGAAAAGAAACCTATATTTTTCATCGTGTCTAGCCACTAACAAGTGTCACCTTGCCCTTTTTGCCCAAACACCATCCTAAGCACTCTCTTTGTTTGGATTCACTTAATCCTTTGTACAACTGTATGATTCAGATACTGTCATTATCCCTTCTTTAGGTAGGGGGTACAGAGGAGTTAAGTTACTGTCAGTGGCTGAGTTAGTATTTAAACCTACCCCAGACACAGTTCTCACATGACACCCACATAAATAGACCAGCCTTTCATAGGACAAACTGGATTGATCCATTGGATCCAAAACTGACTCATGCATGCCTCTGCTTGTGTTCCACACTGCCAGTACTCACATCTGGCCACACTATTTAAACATTCTCCCAAACAAATGCACCAACAAAGAGAGTAAGTAATATCACTTACATATATTCCTTCATGGCATAATATCACTGGGAGAAAACTCTCTCATGAACATCTCACAATTTAACACAGGCCTTGACACAGAAAGGTTTCTGACTGTATCACTTTTTTACATGAATTGATGAGATGTAGGTAGGGCAACATTTAGACCCTACAGTCAATTTATTAATTTTTTCACTCTGTCATATCTTGCTAGGAGTTGGAGAGAAGAAGAACTTGAACCCTTTTTTTGTTAAGATAGATATAATTCAGCTAATAAGGTACTGTAATGGAGATATCAATGTTAAAAGGAAAAGCCCTAACTCTGTGTGTGTGTGTGTGTGTGTGTGTGTTTTGATGTGATTACATTCATTTTTCTCTTGAATGAGGTACTCAAAATATTAATAAATAGGAGCAAAATTCCCATACTGTTTATGGGAGGGACCATCATGGCTCAATCACTCAATACTATCCAGTCCTCTTTTCCAATCATGAATGATGACCCATAAGCCATCATACCTCCATTAGGAAGTTTTTGCAGCTTGAGTTCCAGGAATCACATGAACGGAGGGCAGTTTCTGGTTGGCCTTCAACATGTCAGATCTGCTCTGCAAGTGATTGTAGTCCTAAGGGAAAATGAAAAGTCACAAGAGTGTAGGCTCTGCCACTCCTTATCTGAGTGTCCTTGCCCAAGTAGCTCTATCTTCTAACCGTTTTCCTTTGGAAAGTGAACATGTTGCACTAGAGTATTTTCTTTCCTTAAAAAAAAGCTTTCAGTAAGACTTTCTTCTAGACATTTGATTTTGATATTTTTCATCTCTATACTGTAATTTTTCCATACAAAATCCTATGGTTTTTCAACTGAAAAAAGAAATGATTGCATACAATTGCCTGAAGGACAAGAGAAAGGCCATGAGCTCACTCTAACCCTCCTGTAAAGTTTGACTTCAGTCTGGTTTGATTTGCACAAAGTTTTGTCTTATTACTTAAATTCTAAAATGTAAAACACAAGACATTTCACATAGAGTTCTTTGCTTCTGCTTTCTCCTAAAAAGCCAGAAGTAATGTTTTCTTCATTCAGATCCTATGCCCTTCCTCTCTTTCCTCTCCATTTTCTTTCCTCCCTTCCTCTCCCCCAACACCTTCTCTCCCTTCCTCCCTCCCTTCCTCCCTCCTCCCTTCTTTCCTTTTTTCTTTTCTTCTTTCCTTCCTTCCTTCCTTCCTTCCTTCCTCTCTCTCTCTCTTTCTTTCTTTCTTTCTTTCTTTCTTTCTTTCTTTCTTTCTTTCTTTCTTTCTTTCTTTCCTTTTCCTTCTTTTACCAGTCCTGGGGCTTGAACTCTGGGCCTGGGCTTTGTCTATAAGCTTCTTTTTGTTCAAAGAGAGAGTTCTCTACCACTTGATTCACAGAGCCACTTCCAGCTTTCTTCAGTAATTTATTGGAGATAAGAGTCTCACAGAGTTTCCTGCCTGCCCTGGCAGTTCTCAGGTTCCTGAGATTGCAGGCTTGAGTCACTGGCGACCAGCAGAACTAACATTCTTGATTCTATTTTTCCTTATTGCACCCATGACAACCACCAGCTAGACCAGAATGCTAAATCCCTCCCCACACCATGTGCCCCTAGACCCCCACAGTCTGTGCCATTCCCCATCACTTCACACACAGTCTGTACTCTCCTTTAGCAGATGTACCTAGCTTATTGGGCTCTGAATTTATAATCCTAGAAACAGTTCAACCCCTAATTAATTCACTTACCTATTCTTTTCATCCCTCAATGAAGCTCTCTTCAAGGCTGTGCACATACCATTGTACTAAATAGAAATCTTTTTTATGACGATCTTTAAGTAACTGTACAAGTGAGTTACCGTTCAACAAAGCAGTTAATAAATACAACATTCTTGATCAATGTCATCCCTTTCAGCGTTCTCATCCATCCCTCCCCTCCCCACTCCTGGCTTCACTCTTCTCAGTATTGTAGCATATGACATTGGATGCTTGACTGCATTTTCCCTCTCTTCTCCTCTTCATTATGTGTCCATCTCTTTCCCCTTGACCCTACACAGCCCACTCCTTTCAAGTGTGAATTCTAGAATTCTATTTTTATTTCTGTGAACCAAATTAATGTTCATTATTTCTAAAGTTTCCCCTTCTCTTAGTGTCCACTTAGGATTCTTCTGTGTACCAAGCAGCCACTTCTCATGGCATAAGCCTCAAATGTCTCCTTACCAGACATATCCAGATGTGTAGCAAGAAGTGGGAAAACACCTCACACTTGGTCCAACAGGAAGGAGAGGCACACACTGCTCAGTTGGGCATCCCATCCCTAACACAAAAGAATAGCAACATTATAAAACCAGAAATCCACATCCAATATCTATTGAGCAATAAGAAATATTAGCTTCTGTTTCTTTTGTTAGTGTTATAGGAAAACACTACTTGTTTACTGGTTTACTATAGAATATAAACTAATTGTTTAAATAAGGATACAGGTGGACCCATTGCAACAATGAGATGTACAAGACGTTATGTCAAAAAATGAAATTTACAACTTTGGCGCTGGGGGGGTGCGGTAGGGGAGGGTGGGCAACATGGG